>NW_019243906.1:0-69111 GCF_002742605.1 Olea europaea var. sylvestris | reverse complement strand
TTCCAATCGACTTAGACGAGCAATTCGCCAAAACGAACAAACTTGATGTTATCATGAAATCAAAAGCCACTTTTCATTAGCTCGATTCCAATCAATTTAGACTAGCGATTCACCAAAAATGAACAAACCCGAAGTTATCATGAAAACAATAACCACTTTTCATTAGCTAGATTCCAGTTGAATTAGACTAGTAATACGCAAAAATGAACAAACCCGAAGTTATCATGAAATGAAAAACCACTTTTCATTGGCTCGATTCCTATCGAATTAGAATAGTAATTCGCCAGAAACAAACAGCCCGGAGTTATTATGAAATCAAAAACCACTTTTCATTGGCTCAATTCCAATAAAATTAGACTATCAATTCACCAAAAACGAACAAGTCCGAAGTTATCATGAAATCAAAAACCACTTTTCATTAGCTGGATTCCAATCGAAATAGACTACCAATTCGCCAAAACGAACAAATTCGAAGATATCATGAAACCAAAAGCCACATTTCCTTGGCTCGATTGCAATCGATTTAGACTAGGAATTCGTAAAAAATGAACAAACCCGAAGTTATCATGAAATGAGAAGCCACTTTTCTTTGGCTTGACTCCAATCAAATTAGACTAGCAATTCACCAAAGACAAACAAACCCGAAGTTATCATGAAATCAAAAGCTACTTTTCATTGGCTAGATTCCAATCGACTTAGACGAGCAATTCGCCAAAACGAACAAACTTGAAGTTATCATGAAATCCAAAGCCACTTTTCATTAGCTCGTTCCAATCAATTTAGATTAGCAATTCGCCAAAAATGAACAAACCCATAGTTATCATGAAATCAAAAACAACTTTCCATTAGCTAGATTCCAATCGAATTAGACTAGCGATTCGCAGAAACGAACAAACCCGAAGTTATAATGAAACAAAAAACCACTTTTCATTGGCTCGATTCCAATCGAATCAGACTAGCAATTCACCAAAAATGAACAAAGCTGAAGTTATCAAGAAATCAAAAATATTTTTCATTGGCTCGATTCCAATCGAACTAGACTAGCAATTCACCCAAAAAGAACAAACCCAAAGTTATCATGAAATCAAAAAACATTTTTCATTAGCTCGATTCCAATCGAATTAGACTAGCAATTCGCCAAAACAAACAAACCCGAAGTTATCATGAAATCAAAAGCCACTTTTCATTAGCTCGATTCCAATCGTATTAGACTAGTACTTCGCCAAAGCGAACAAACTCGTAGTTAACATGAAATCAAAAACAACTTTTCATTGGCTGGATTACAACATGAAATCAAAATTCAGTTTTCATTAGCTCGATTCCAATCGAATTAGACTAGCAATTCGCTAAAAACGAACAAATCCAAAGTTATAGTAAAATCAAAAACCACTTTTCATTAGTGGGATTCCAATCGAATTAGACTACCAATTCGCCAAAACGATCAAACTAGAATTTATCATGAAATCAAAAACCACTTTTCATTGGTTCGATTCCAATCGAATTAGAATAGTAATTCACCAAAAACGAACAACCCGGAGTTATTATGAAATCAAAAATCACTTTTCGTTGGCTCAATTCCAATCAAATTAGACTACCAATTCAACAAAAATGAACAAATCCGAAGTTATCGTGAAATCAAAAACCACTTTTCGTTAGATGGATTCCAATCGAATTAGACTACCAATTCGCCAAAACAAACAAATTCGAAGATATCATGAAACCAAAAGCCACTTTCCATTGGCTCGATTCCAATCAATTTAGACTAAAAATTTGCCAAAAATGAATAAGCCTAAAGTTATAATGAAATGAAAAGCCACTTTCTTTGGCTCGATTCCAATCGAATTAGACTAACAATTCACCAAAAACGAACAAACCCGAAGTTATCATGGAATCAAAAAGCCACTTTTCATTGGCTCGATTCCAATCGACTTAGGCGAGCAATTCGCCAAAACGAACACACCTGAAGTTATCATGAAATCAAAAGCCACTTTTCATTAGCTCGATTCCAATCTATTTAGACTACCAATTCGCCAAAAATGAACAAACCCGAAGTCATCATAAAATCAAAAACCACTTTTCATTAGCTAGATTCCAATCGAATTAGACTACCAATTCGCCAAAAACGAACAAACCTGAAGCTATCATGAAATCAAAAGCCACTTTTCATTAGCTCAATTCCAATCGAACTAGATTATCAATTCGGCAAAACGAATAAACCTATAGTTAACGTGAAATCGAAAGCCACTGTTCATTGGTTCGATTCTAATCGATTTAGACTAGCGATTCGCCAAAACCGAACAAACCCGAAGTTATCATGAAATGAAAAACCACTTTTCATTGGCTCGATTCCAATCAAATTACAATAGCAATTCGCCAGAAACGAACAACCCGTAGTTATTATGAAATCAAAAACCACTTTTCATTGGCTCAATTCCAATAAAATTAGACTACCAATTAACCAAAAATGAACAAGTTCGAAGTTATCATGAAATCAAAAACCACATCTCATTAGCTGGATTCCAATCGAATTAGACTACCAATTAGCCAAAACGAACAAATTTGAAGATATCATGAAACCAAAAGCCACATTTCATTGGCTCGATTCCAATCGATTTAGACTAGGAATTTGCCAAAAATGAACAAACTCGAAGTTATCAAGAAATGAAAAGCCACTATTCTTTGGCTCGATTCCAATCAAATTAGACTAGCAATTCACCAAAGACAAACAAACCCGAAGTTATCATGAAATCAAAAGCCACTTTTCATTGGCTAGTTTCCAATCGACTTAGACGAGCAATTCGCCAAAACGAACGAACCTGAAGTTATCATGAAATCCAAAGCCACTTTTCATTAGCTCGTTCCAATCAATTTGGACTAGCAATTCGCCAAAAATGAACAAACCCGAAGTTATCATGAAATCAAAACAACTTTCCATTAGCTAGATTCCAATCGAATTAGACTAGCAATTCGCAGAAACGAACAAACCCGAAGTTATAATGAAACAAAAAACCACTTTTCATTGGCTCGATTCCAATCGAATCAGACTAGCAATTCGCTAAAAACGAACAGAGCCAAAGTTATCAAGAAATCAAAAACATTTTTCATTGGCTCGATTCCAATCGAATTAGACTAGCAATTCACCAAAAATGAACAAACCCGAAGTTATCATGAAATCAAAAGCCACTTTTCATCAGCTCGATTCCAATTGAATTAGACTACCACTTCGCCAAAACGAACAAAGTCGAAGTCATCATGAAATCAAAATCTCCTTTTCATTGGCTAGATTCCAATCGAATTAGACTGGCAATTCGCAAAAAAAGAACAAACCAGAAGTTATCATGAAATCAAAAGCCACTTTTCATTAGCTCGATTCCAATCGAATTAGACTAGCAATTCGCCAAAAATGATCAAATCCAAAGTTATAATGAAATCAAAAACCACTTTTCATTAGCTGGATTCCAATCGAATTAGACTAGCAATTCGCCAAAAACGAACAAACCTGAAGTTATCATGAAATCAAAAGCCACTTTTCAATAGTTCAATTCCAATCGAATTAGATTATCAATTCGCCAAAACGAATAAACCCATAGTTAACATGAAATCGAAAGCCACTTTTCATTGGCTCGATTCTAATCGAATTAGACTAGCAATTTGCCAAAAATGAACAAACCCGAAGTTATCATGAAATGAAAAACCACTTTTCACTGGCTCGATTCCAATCGATTTAGAATAGCAATTCGCCAGAAACGAACAACCCGGAGTTATTATGAAATCAAAAACCACTTTTCATTGGCTCAATTCCAATAAAATTAGACTACCAATTCACTAAAAATGAACAAGTCCGAAGTTATCATGAAATCAAAAACCACTTTTCATTGGCTCAATTCCAATAAAATTAGACTACCAATTCACTAAAAATGAACAAGTCCGAAGTTATCATGAAATCAAAAACCACTTTTCATTAGCTCGATTCCAATCGAATTAGACTACCAATTCGCCAAAACCAACAAATTCGAACATATCATGAAACCAAAAGCCACATTTCATTGGCTCGATTCCAATCGATTTAGACTAGGAATTCGCAAAAAATGAACAAACCCGAAGTCATCATGAAATGAAAAGCCACTTTTCTTTGGCTCGATTTCCAATCAAATTAGACTAGCAATTCACCAAAGACGAACAAACCCGAAGTTATCATGAAATCAAAAGTCACTTTCCATTGGCTAGTTTCCATTTGACTTAGACGAGCAATTCGCCAAAATGAACAAACCTGAAGTTATCATGAAATCAAAAGCCACTTTTCATTCGCTCGTTCCAATCAATTTAGACTAGCAATTCGCCAAAAATGAACAAACCCGAAGTTATCATGAAATGAAAAACCACTTTTCATTGGCTCGATTCCAATCGAATTAGAATAGCAATTCGCCAGAAAAGAACAACCCAGAGTTATTATGAAATCAAAAACCACTTTTCATTGGCTCAATTCCAATAAAATTAGACTACCGATTCACTAAAAACGAACAAGTCCGAAGTTATCATGAAATCAAAAATCACTTTTCATTAGCTGGATTCCAATCGAATTAGACTACCAATTCGTCAAAACGAACAAATTCGAAGATATCATAAAACCGAAAGCCACATTTCATTGGCTCAATTCCAATCGATTTCGACTAGGAATTCGTAAAAATTGAACAAACCCGAAGTTATCATGAAATGTAAAGCCACTTTTCTTTGGCTCGATTCCAATCAAATTAGACTAGCAATTCACCAAAGATGAACAAACCCGAAGTTATCATGAAATCAAAAGCTACTTTTCATTGGCTAGTTTCTAATCGACTTAGACGAGCAATTCGCCAAAACGAACAAACCTGAAGTGATCATGAAATCAAAAGCCACTTTTCATTCGCTCGTTCCAATCAATTTAGACTAGCAATTCGCCAAAAATGAACAAACCCCGAAGTGATCATGAAATCAAAAACAACTTTTCATTAGCTAGATTCCAATCGAATTAGGCTAGCAATTCGCAGAAACGAACAAACCCGAAGTTATAATGAAATAAAAAACTACTTTTCATTGGCTCGATTCCAATCAAATCAGACTAGCAATTCGCTAAAAACTAACAAAGCCAAAGTTATCAAGAAATCAAAAACATTTTTCATTGGCTCGATTCCAATCGAATTAGACTAGCAACTCACCAAAAATGAACAAACCCGAAGTTATCATGAAATCAAAATCCACTTTTCATTAGCTCGATTCCAATCGAATTAGACTAGCACTTCGCCAAAACGAACAAACTCGAAGTTATCATGAAATCAAAATCCACTTTTTATTCGCTCGATTCCAATCGAATTAGACTGGCAAAAAAAATGAACAAACCCGAAGTTATCATGAAATCAAAAGCCACTTTTCATTGGCTCGATTCCAATCGAATTAGACTAGCAATTCGCCAAAAATGAACAAATCCAAAGTTATAATGAAATCAAAAACCACTTTTCACTAGCTCGATTCCAATCGAATTAGAATAGCAATTCACAAAAATGAACAAACTCGAAGTTATCATGTAATGAAAAACCAAATTTCTTTGGCTTGATTCCAATCGAATTAGACTAGCAATTCTCTACAAATAAATAAACCCGAAGTTATCATGAAATCAAATGCAACTTTTCATTGGCTCTATTCAAATCGATTTAGACTAGCAATTCGCTAAAAATGAACAAACCCGAAGTTATCATGAAATCAAAAGCCATTTTTCTTAGGCTCGATTCCAATCGATTTAGACGAGCAATTCGCCAAAATGAACAAATCGGAAGTTATCATGAAATCTAAAGCCACTTTTCATTGGCACGATTCCAATCGATTTAGACTAGCAATTGGCGAAAAATGAACAAACCAAAAGTTATCATGAAATGAAAAACCACTTTTCATTGGCTAGATTTTAATCCAATTAGACTAGCAATTCGCCAAAAACAAACAATCCCGAAGTTATCATGAAATCAAAAGCCACTTTTCATTGGCTCGATTCCAATAAAATTAGACTAGCAATTCGCCAAAAACGAGCAAACCTGAAGCTATCATGAAATCAAAAGCCACTTTTCATTAGCTCAATTCCAATCGAACTAGATTATCAATTCGGCAAAACGAATAAACCCATAGTTAACGTGAAATGGAAAGCCACTGTTGATTGGTTCGACTCTAATTGATTTAGACTAGCAATTCACCAAAAATGAACAATCCAGAAGTTATCATGAAATGAAAAACCACTTTTCATTGGCTCGATTCCAATCGAATTACAATAGCAATTCGCCAAAAATGAACAACCCGTAGATATAATGAAATCAAAAACCACTTTTTACTGGCTCAATTCCAATAAAATTAGACTACCAATTAACCAAAAACGAACAAGTTCGAAGTTATCATGAAATCAAAAATCACATTTCATTAGCTGGATTCCAATCGAATTATTCTACCAATTAGCCAAAACGAACAAATTCGAAGATATCATGAAACCAAAAGCCACATTTCATTGGCTCGATTCCAATCGATTTAGACTAGGAATTTGCCAAAAATGAACAAACTCGAAGTTATCAAGAAATGAAAAGCCACTTTTCTTTGGCTCGATTCCAATCAAATTAGACTAGCAATTCACCAAAGACAAATAAACCCGAAGTTATCATGAAATCAAAGGTCACTTTTCATTGGCTAGTTTCCAATCGACTTAGACGAGCAATTCGCCAAAATGAACAAACCTGAAGTTATCGTGAAATCCAAAGCTACTTTTCATTAGCTCGTTCCAATCAATTTAGACTAGCAATTCGCCAAAAATGAACAAACCCGAAGTTATCATGAAATCAAAAACAACTTTTCATTAGCTAGATTCCAATCGAATTAGACTAGCAATTCGCAGAAACGAACAAACCCGAAGTTATAATGAAATCAAAAGCCACTTTTCATTGGCTCAATTCCAATCGATTTAGACTAGCATTTATCAAAAAAGAACAACGCCGATTTTGTCATGAAATCAAAAACCGCTTTCCTTTACCTCTATTCTAATCGAATTAGACTAGCAATTTGCCAAAAATGAACAAACCCGAAGTTATCATGTAATCAAAATCCACTTTTCGTTGGCTCGATTCCAAACGATTTAGACTAGTAATCCGCTAAAAACGAACAAACCCGAAGTTATCATGAAATGAAAAACTACTTTTCATTGGCCTGATTCCAATCCAGTTAGACTAGCAATTCGCTAAAAACGAACAAATTCGAAGTTAACATAAAATGAAAAACTAGTTTTCATTGGCTTGATTCCAATCCTGTTAGACTAGCAATTCGCTAAAAACGAACAAATCCGAAGTTAACATAAAATGAAAAACCACTTTTCATTGGCTCGATTCCAATCGAATTAGACAAGCAATTCCCCAAAAATGAACAAACCCGAAGTTATCATGAAACGAAAAGCCACTTTTCATTAGCTCGATTCGAACCGAATTAGACTAGGAATTTGCCAAAAATGAACAAACTCGAAGTTATCAAGAAATGAAAAGCCACTTTTCTTTGGCTCGATTCCAATCAAATTAGACTAGCAATTCACCAAAGACAAATAAACCCGAAGTTATCATGAAATCAAAGGCCACTTTTCATTGGCTAGTTTCCAATCGACTTAGACGAGCAATTCGCCAAAACGAACAAACCTGAAGTTATCGTGAAATCCAAAGCCACTTTTCATTAGCTCGTTCCAATCAATTTCGACTAGCAATTCGCCAAAAATGAACAAACCCGAAGTTATCATGAAATCAAAAACAACTTTTCATTAGCTAGATTCCAATCGAATTAGACTAGCAATTCGCAGAAACGAACAAACCCGAAGTTATAATGAAATAAAAAACCACTTTTCATTGGCTCGATTCCAATCGAATCAGACTAGCAATTCGCTAAAAATGAACAAGGCCGAAGTTATCAAGAAATCAAAAACATTTTTCATTGGCTCGATTCCAATCGAATTAGACTAGCAACTCACCAAAAATGAACAAACCCGAAGTTATCATGAAATCAAAAGCCACTTTTCATTAGCTCGATTCCAATCGAATTAGACTAGCACTTCGCCAAAATGAACAAACTCGAAGTTATCACGAAATCAAAATCCCCTTTTCATTGGCTCGATTCCAATCGAATTAGACTGGTAATTCGCGAAAAATGAACAAACCCGAAGTTATCATGAAATCAAAAGCCACTTTTCATTGGCTCGATTCCAATCAAATTAGACTAGCAGTTCGCCAAAAATAAACAAATCCAAAGTTATAATGAAATCAAAAACCACTTTTCATTAGATGGATTCTAATCGAATTAGACTAGCAATTCGCCAAAAACGAACAAACTTGAAGTTATCATGAAATCAAAAGCCACTTTTCATTAGCTCAATTCCAATCGAATTAGATTATCAATTCGCCTAAACGAAAAAACCCATAGTTAACATGAAATCGAAAGCCACTTTTCATTGGCTCGATTCTGATCGATTTAGATTAGCAATTTGCCAAAAATGAACAAACCCGAAGTTATCATGAAATGAAAAACCACTTTTCATTGGCTCGATTCCAATCGAATTAGAATAGCAATTCGCCAGAAACGAACAACCCAGAGTTATTATGAAATAAAAAACTTCTTTTTATTGGCTCAATTCCAATAAAATTAGACTACCAATTCACCAAAAACGAACAAGTCCGAAGTTATCGTGAAATCAAAAATCACTTTTCATTAGCTGGATTCCAATCGAATTAGACTACCAATTCGCCAAAACGAACAAATTCGAAGATATCATGAAACCAAAAGCCACGTTTCATTGGCTCGATTCCAATCGATTTCGACTAGGAATTCGTAAAAAATGAACAAACCCAAAGTTATCATGAAATGTAAAGCCAATTTTCTTTGGCTCGATTTCAATCAAATTAGACTAGCAATTCACCAAAGACGAACAAACACGAAGTTATCAAGAAATCAAAAGCTACTTTTCATTGGCTAGTTTCCAATCGACTTAGCCGAGCAATTCGCCAAAACGAACAAACCTGAAGTTATCATGAAATCAAAAGCCACTTTTCATTCGCTCGTTCCAATCAATTTAGACTAGCAATTCGCCAAAAATTAACAAACCCCGAAGTTATCTTGAAATCAAAAACAACTTTTCATTGGCTAGATTCCAATCGAATTAGACTAGCAATTCGTAGAAACGAACAAACCCGAAGTTATAATGAAATAGAAAACTACTTTTCATTGGCTCGATTCCAATCGAATCAGACTAGCAATTCGCTAAAAATGAACAAGGCCGAAGTTATCAAGAAATCAAAAACATTTTTCATTGGCTCGATTCCAATCGAATTAGACTAGCAATTCACCAAAAATGAACAAACCCGAAGTTATCATGAAATCAAAAGCCAGTTTTCATTGGCTCGATTCCAATCGAATTAGACTAGCAATTCACCAAAAATGAACAAACCCGAAGTTATCATGAAATCAAAAGCCACTTTCCATTAGCTCGATTCCAATCGAATTAGACCAGCACTTCGCCAAAACGAACAAACTCGAAGTTATCATGAAATCAAAATCCTCTTTTCATTGGCTCGATTCCAATCGAATTAGACTAGCAATTCGCGAAAAATGAACAAACCCAAAGTTATCATGAAATCAAAAGCCACTTTTCGTTGACTCGATTCCAATCAAATTAGACTAGCAATTCGCCAAAAACGAACAAATCCAAAGTTATAATGAAATCAAAAACCACTTTTCATTAGCTGGATTCCAATCGAATTAGACTAGCAATTCGCTAAAAATGAACAAACCAGAGGTTATCCTGAAATCAAAAGCCTACCAATTTGCCAAAACAAACAAATTCGAAGATATCATGAAACCAAAAGCTACTTTTCGTGGGCTCAGTTCCAATCGATTTAGACTAAGAATTCGCTAAAAATGAACAAACCCGAAGTTAAAATGAAATGAAAAGCCACTTTTCTTTGGCTCAATTCCAATCGATTTAGATGAGCAATTCGCTAAAATGAACAAATCGGAAGTTATCTTGAAATCTAAAGCCACTTTTCATTGGCGCAATTCCAATTGATTTAGACTAGCAATAGGCCAAAAACGAACAAACCCAAAGTTATCATGAAATGAAAAACCACTTTTCATTGGCCAAATTCCAATCGAATTTGACTAGCAATTCGTCAAAAATGAACAAACCCAAAGTTATCATGAAATCAAAAGCCACTTTTCATTGGCTCGATTACAATCGAATTAGACTAGCAATTCGCCAAAAACGAACAAACTCGAAGTTACCATGATATCAAAAGCCACTTTTCGTTAGCTTGATTCCAATCGAAATAGATTATCAAGTTGCCAAAACGAACGAACTCGAAGTTAACATGAAATTGAAAACCACATTTCATTGGCTAGATTCCAATTGACTTAGACTAGCAATTCGCCAAAAACGAATAGACCAGAAGTTATCATGAAATCAAAAGCCACTTTTCATTGGCTAGATTCCAATCGAATTAGACTAGCAATCCGTCAAAAATGAACAAACCCGAAGTTATCATGAAATCAAAAGCCACTTTTCAATAGCTCGATTCCAATCCAATTAGATTATCAATTCGCCAAAACGAACAAACCCGAAGTTAACATGAAAATGAAAGCCACTTTTCATTGGCTCAATTCCAATCAATTTAGACGATCAATTCGCCAAAACGAACAAACCCGAAGTTATCATGAAATCAAAAGCCACATTTCATTGCCTCGATTTCAATCGATTTGTACTAGCAATTCGCAAAAAATGAAAAAAACCATTGTTATTATAAAATGAAAAATCACTTTTTATTGGCTCGATTCCAATCGAATCAGACAAGCAATTCGCCGAAACGAACAAATCCGAAGTTATCATGAAATTCAAAACCACTTTTCATTGGCTCGATTCCAATCGATTTAGACTAGCAATTCGCCAAAAACGAACAGGCCCGAAGTTATCATGAAATCAAGAACCCCTTTTCATTGGCCCGATTCCAATCGAACTAGAATAACAATTCGCCAAAAATGAGCAAACCCGAAGTTATCCTGAAATCAAAAACTACCTTTCATTGGCTCGATATCAATCGATTTCGACTAGGAATTCGACAAAAAATGAACAAACCCGAAGTTAGCATGAAATCAAAAACAAATTTTCATTGATTCGATTCCAGTCGAATTAGACTAGCAATTCGCCAAAAAGAACAAACCCGAAGTTATCATGAAATAAAAACCACTTTTTGTTAGCTCGACTCCAACCGAATTAGACTAGCAATTCGCCAAAACGAACAATCCCGAAGTTATCATGAAATCAAAAGCCACTTTTCACTGGCTCGATTCCAATGGAATTTGACTAGCAAGTCGCCAAAAACGAACAAAGTCGAAGTTATCATGAAATCAAAAACCACTTTTCATTGGCTCGATACCAATCAAATTAGACTAGCAATTTGTCAAAAATGAACAAACCCGAAGTTTTCATGGAATTAAAAACAACTTTTCATTTGCTCAATTCCAATCGAATTAGTCTAGCAATTCGCAAAAAAATGAACAAACCCGAAGTTATCACAAAATCAAAAACCACTTTTCATTCGCTCAATCCCAATCGAATTTGACTAGCAGTTCGCCAAAACCAACAAACCCGAAGTTATCATGAAATCAAAAGCCACTTTTCATTGGCTCAATTCCAATCGATTTAGACTAGCATTTATCAAAAAAGAACAACGCCGATTTTGTCATGAAATCAAAAACCGCTTTCCTTTACCTCTATTCTAATCGAATTAGACTAGCTATTCGCCAAAAATGAACAAACCCGAAGTTATCATGTAATCAAAATCCACTTTTCGTTGGCTCGATTCCAAATGATTTAGACTAGTAATCCGCTAAAAACGAACAAACCCGAAGTTATCATGAAATGAAAAACTACTTTTCATTGGCCTGATTCCAATCCAGCTAGACTAGCAATTCGCTAAAAACGAACAAATCCGAAGTTAACATAAAATGAAAAACTACTTTTCATTGGCTTGATTCCAATCCTGTTAGACTAGCAATTCGCTAAAAACGAACAAATTCGAAGTTAACATAAAATGAAAAACTACTTTTCATTGGCTCGATTCCAATCGAATTAGACAAGCAATTCCCCAAAAATGAACAAACCCGAAGTTATCATGAAATAAAAACCACTTTTCATTAGCTCGATTCGAACCGAATTAGACTAGTAATTTGCCAAAAATGAACAAACTCGAAGTTATCATGAAATCAAAGACCAATTCTCATTGGCTCGATTCCAATCGATTTAGACTGGAAATTCTCCAAAAATGAATAGACCCGAAGTTATCATGAAATGAAGAGCCTCTTTTCGTTGGCTCGATTCCAACCGAATTAGACTAGCAATTTGCTAAAAACGAACAAACCCGAAGTTATCCTGAAATCAAAAACTACTTTTCATTGGCTCGATACCAATCGATTTCGACTAGCAATTCAACAAAAAATGAACAAACCCGAAGTTATCAGGAAATCAAAAACAATTTTTCATTGGCTCGACTCCTGTCGAATTAGACTAGTAATTCGCCAAAAAGAACAAACCCGAAGTTATCATGAAATAAAAACTACTTTTCGTTTGGTCGACTCCATCCGAATTAGACTAGCAATTCGCCAAAATGAACAATCCCGAATTTATCGTGAAATCAAAAGCCACTTTTCACTGGCTCGATTCCAATCGATTTAGCAATTCGCCAAACACGAACAAAGTCGAAGTTATCAGGAAATGAAA
Source organism: Olea europaea var. sylvestris (assembly GCF_002742605.1). NCBI lineage: Eukaryota > Viridiplantae > Streptophyta > Magnoliopsida > Lamiales > Oleaceae > Olea > Olea europaea. The sequence continues at coordinate 56,303 of NW_019243906.1, read as the reverse complement.
AACCACTTTTCATTGGCTCGATTCCAGTCGAATTGGACTAGCAATTTGCCAAAAATGAACAAATCTAAAGTTATAATGAAATCAAAAATCACTTTTCATTGCCTCGATTCTAATTGATTTAGACTAGCAATTCGCCAAAAATGAACAAACCCGAAGTAATCATGAAATCAAAAACCACTTTTCATTGGCTCGATTCCAATCGAATTGGACTAACAATTCGCAAAAAATGAACAAACTCGAAGTTATCATGAAATCAAAAACCACTTTTCGTTGGTTCGATTCCAATCGACTTAGACTAGCAATTCGCCAAAACGAAAAAGCCCGAAGTTATCATGAAATCAAAAGCCACATTTCATTGCCTCGATTTCAATCGATTTATACTAGCAATTCGCCAAAAATGAAAAAAACCCTCTGTTATTATAAAATGAAAAATCACTTTTCATTGGCTCGATTCCAATCGAATTAGACAAGCAATTCGCCAAAACGAACAAATTCGAAGTAATCATGAAATTCAAAACCACTTTTCATTGGCTCGATTCCAATCGACTTAGACTAGCAATTCGCCGAAAATGAACAGACCCGAAGTTATCATGAAATCAAGAACCCCTTTTCATTGTCCCGATTCCAATCGAATTAGAATAGCAATTCGCCTAAAACGAGCAAATCCGAAGTTATCCTGAAATCAAAAACTACTTTTCATTGGCTCGATACCAATCGATTTCGACTAGCAATTCGACAAAAAATGAACAAACCGGAAGTTATCATGAAATCAAAAATAATTTTTCATTGGCTCGATTCCAGTCGAATTAGACTAGCAATTCGCCAAAAAGAACAAACCCGAAGTTATCATGAAATAAAAACCACTTTTCGTTAGCTCGATTCCATCCGAATTAGACTAGCAATTCGCCAAAATGAACAATCTCGAATTTATCATGAAATCAAAAGCCACTTTTCACTGGCTTGATTCCAATCGATTTAGACTAGCATTTCATCAAAAAAGAACAACGCCAATTTTATCATGAAATCAAAAACCGCTTTCCATTACCTCAATTCTAATCGAATTAGACTAGCAATTTGCCAAAAATGAACAAACCCGAAGTTATCATGTAATCAAAATCCACTTTTCGTCGGCTCGATTCCAAACGATTTAGACTAGTAATCCGCCAAAAACGAACAAACCCGAAGTTATCATGAAATGAAAAACTACTTTTCATTGGCCTGATTCCAATCTAGTTAGACTAGCAATTCGCTAAAAACGAACAAATCCAAAGTTAACATAAAATGAAAAACTACTTTTCATTGGCTTGATTCCAATCCTGTTAGACTAGCAATTCGCTAAAAACGAACAAATCCGAAGTTAACATAAAATGAAAAACCACCTTTCATTGGCTCGATTCCAATCGAATTAGACTAGCAATTCTCCAAAAATGAACAAACCCGAAGTTATCATGAAATAAAAACAACTTTGCATTAGCCCGATTCAAACCAAATTAGACTAGCAACTTGCCAAAAATGAACAAACTCGAAATTATCATGAAATCAAAAACCAATTTTCATTGGCTTGATTCCAATCGATTTAGGCTGGCAATTCGCCAAAAAATGAAAAAACCCTCTGTTATTATAAAATGAAAAATCACTTTTCATTGGCTCGATTCCAATCGAATTAGACAAGCAATTCGCCAAAACGAACAAATTCGAAGTTAACATAAAATGAAAAACCACTTTTCATTGGCTCGATACCAATCGAATTAGACTAGCAATTCTCCAAAAATGAACAAACCCGAAGTTATCATGAAATAAAAACCACTTTTCATTAGCTCGATTCGAACCGAATTAGACTAGCAATTTGACAAAAATGAACAAACTCGAAGTTATCATGAAATCAAAAACCAATTTTCATTGGCTCGATTCCAATCGATTTAGACTGGCAATTCTCCAAAACTGAACAGACCCGAAGTTATCATGAAATCAAGAGCCCCTTTTCTTTGGCTCGATTCCAATCGAATTAGACTAGCAATTCGCTAAAAACGAACAAACCCGAAGTTATCCTGAAATCAAAAACTACTTTTCATTGGCTCGATACCAATCGATTTCGACTAGCAATTCGACAAAAAATGAACAAACCCGAAGTTATCATGAAATCAAAAATAATTTTTCATTGGCTCGATTCCAGTCGAATTAGACTAGCAATTCGCCAAAAAGAACAAACCCGAAGTTATCATGAAATAAAAACCACTTTTTGTTAGCTCGACTCCATCCAAATTAGACTAGCAATTCGCCAAAACGAACAATCCCGAATTTATCATGAAATCAAAAGCCACTTTTCACTGGCTCAATTCTAATCGATTTAGACTAGCATTTCATCAAAAAAGAACAACGCCAATTTTATCATGAAATCAAAAACCGCTTTCCATTACCTCGATTCTAATCGAATTAGACTAGCAATTCGCCAAAAATGAATAAACCCGAAGTTACCATGTAATCAAAATCCACTTTTCGTAGGCTCGATTCCAAACGATTTAGACTAGTAATCCTCCAAAAAAGAACAAACCCGAAGTTATCATGAAATAAAAAAATACTTTTCATTGGCCTGATTCCAATCCAATTAGACTAGCAATTCGCTAAAAACGAACAAATCCGAAGTTAACATAAAATGAAAAACTACTTTTCATTGGCTTGATTCCAATCCTGTTAGACTAGCAATTCGCTAAAAATGAACAAATCCAAAGCTAACATAAAATGTAAAACCACTTTTCATTGGCTCGATTCCAATCGAATTAGACTAGCAATTCTCCAAAAATGAACAAGCCCGAAGTTATCATAAAATAAAAACAACTTTTCAATAGCTTGATTCGAACCAAATTAGACTAGCAATTTGCCAAAAATGAACTAACTCGAAGTTATCATGAAATCAAAAACCAATTTTCATTGGCTCGATTCCAATCGATTTAGACTGGTAATTCGCCAAAAATGAAAAAACCCTCTGTTATTATAAAATGAAAAATCACTTTTCATTGGCTCGATTCCAATCGAATTAGACAAGCAATTCGCCAAAACGAACAAATCCGAAGTTAACATAAAATGAAAAGCCACTTTTCATTGGCTCGATTCCAATCGAATTAGACTAGCAATTCTCCAAAAATGAACAAACCCGAAGTTATCATGAAATAAAAAATACCTTTTCATTAGCTCGATTCGAACCGAATTAGACTAGCAATTTGTCAAAAATGAACAAACTCGAAGTTATCATGAAATCAAAAACCAATTTTCATTGGCTCGATTCCAATCGATTTAGACTTGCAATTCTCCAAAACTGAACAGACCCGAAGTTATCATGAAATCAAGAGCCTCTTTTCATTGGCTCGATTCCAATCGAATTAGACTAGCAATTCGCTAAAAACGAACAAACCCGAAGTTATCCTGAAATCAAAAACTACTTTTCATTGGCTCGATACCAATCGATTTCGACTAGCAATTCGACAAAAAATGAACAAACCCGAAGTTATCATGAAATCAAAAACAATTTTTCATTGGCTCGATTCCAGTCGAATTAGACTAGCAATTCTCCAAAAAGAACAAACCCGAAGTTATCATGAAATAAAAACCACTTTTTGTTAGCTCGACTCCATCCGAATTAGACTAGCAATTCGCCAAAACGAACAATCCCGAATTTATCATGAAATCAAAAGCCACTTTTCACTGGCTCGATTCCAATCGATTTAGCAATTCGCCAAACACGAACAAAGTCGAAGTTATCAGGAAATGAAAAACCACTTTTAATTGGCTCGATTCCAATCGAATTGGACTGGCAATTTGCCAAAAAACGAACAAACTAAAGTTATAATGAAATCAAAAATCACTTTTCATTGCCTCGATTCTAATTGATTTAGACTAGCAATTCGCAAAAAACGAACAAACCCGAAGTAATCATGAAATCAAAATCCACTTTTCATTGGCTCGATTCCAATCGAATTGGACTAATAATTATGAAAAAATGAACAAACTCGAAGTTATCATGAAATCAAAAACAACTTTTCGTTGGCTCGATTCCAATCGACTTAGACTAGCAATTCGCCAAAACGAACAAGCCCGAAGTTATCATGAAATCAAAAGCCACATTTCATTGCCTCGATTTCAATCGATTTATACTAGCAATTCGCCAAAAATGAAAAAACCCTCTGTTATTATAAAATGAAAAATCACTTTTCATTGGCTCGATTCCAATCGAATTAGACAAGCAATTCGCCAAAACGAACAAGCCCGAAGTTATCATGAGATCAAAAGCCACATTTCATTGCCTCGATTTCAATCGATTTATACTAGCAATTCGCCAAAAATGAAAAAACCCTCTGTTATTATAAAATGAAAAATCACTTTTCATTGGCTCGATTCCAATCGAATTAGACAAGCAATTCTCCAAAACGAACAAATTCGAAGTTATCATGAAATTCAAAACCACTTTTCATTGGCTCGATTCCAATCGATTTAGACTAGCAATTCGCCGAAAATGAACAGACCCGAAGTTCTCATGAAATCAAGAACCCCTTTTCATTGTCCTGATTCCAATCGAATTAGAATAGCAATTCGCCTAAAACGAGCAAACCTGAAGTTATCCTGAAATCAAAAACTACTTTTCATTGACTCGATACCAATCGATTTCGACTAGCAATTTGACAAAAAATGAACAAACCCTAAGTTATCATGAAATCAAAAATAATTTTTCATTGGCTCGATTCCAGTCGAATTAGACTAGCAATTTACCAAAAAGAACAAACCCGTAGTTATCATGAAATAAAAACCACTTTTCGTTAGCTCGACTCCATCCGAATTAGACTAGCAATTCGCCATAACGAACAATCCCGAATTTATCATGAAATCAAAAGCCACTTTTCACTGGCTCGATTCCAATCGATTTAGCTATTCGCCAAACACGAACAAAGTCGAAGTTATCAGGAAATGAAAAACCACTTTTCATTGGCTCGATTCCAATCGAAATGGACTAGCAATTTGCCAAAAACGAACAAACCTAAAGTTATAATGAAATCAAAAATCACTTTTCATTGCCTCGATTCTAATTGATTTAGACTAGCAATTCGTCAAAAACGAACAAACCCGAAGTAATCATGAAATCAAAATCCACTTTTCATTGGCTCGATTCCAATCGAATTGGACTAACAATTCGCAAAAAAATGAACAAACTCGAAGTTATCATGAAATCAAAAACCACTTTTCGTTGGCTCGATTCCAATCGACTTAGACTAGCAATTCGCCAAAACGAACAAGTCCGAAGTTATCATGAAATCAAAAGCCACATTTCATTGCCTCGATTTCAATCGATTTATACTAGCAATTCGCCAAAAATGAAAAAACCCTCTATTATTATAAAATGAAAAATCACTTTTCATTGGCTCGATTCCAATCGAATTAGACAAGCAATTTGCCAAAAAGGTACAAACTCGAAGTTATCATGAAATCAAGAGCACCTTTTCATTGGCTCGATTCCAATCGAATTAGACTAGCAAGTCGCTAAAAACAAACAGACCCGAAGTTATCCTGAAATCAAAAACTACTTTTCATTGGCTCGATACCAATCGATTTAGACTAGCAATTCGTAAAAAATGAACAAACCCGAAGTTATCCTGAAATCAAAAACTACTTTTCATTGGCTCGATGCTAATCGATTTCGACTAGGAATTCGACAAAAAATGAACAAACCCGAAGTTATCATGAAATCAAAAACAAATTTTCATTGACTCAATTCCAGTCGAATTAGACTAGCAATTCGCCAAAAAGAACAAACCCGAAGTTATCATGAAATAAAAACCACTTTTTGTTAGCTCGACTCCAACCGAATTAGACTAGCAATTCGCCAAAACGAACAATCCCGAAGTTATCATGAAATCAAAAGCCACTTTTCACTGGCTCTATTCCAATGGAATTCGACTAGCAATTCGCCAAAAACGAACAAAGTCGAAGTTATCATGAAATCAAAAACCACTTTTCATTGGCTCGATTCTAATCAAATTCGACTAGCAATTCGTCAAAAATGAACAAACCCGAAGTTTTCATGGAATTAAAAACAACTTTTCATTTGCTCAATTCCAATCGAATTAGTCTAGAAATTCGCAAAAAATGAACAAACCCGAAGTTATCACAAAATCAAAAACCACTTTTCATTCGCTCGATCCCAATCGAATTTGACTAGCAGTTCGCCAAAACCAACAAACCCGAAGTTATCATGAAATCAAAAGCCACTTTTCATTGGCTCAATTCCAATCGATTTAGATTAGCATTTCATCAAAAAAGAACAACGCCGATTTTATCATGAAATCAAAAACCGCTTTCCATTACCTCCATTCTAATCGAATTAGACTAGCAATTCGTCAAAAATGAACAAACCCGAAGTTATCATGTAATCAAAATCCACTTTTCGTAGGCTCGATTCAAAACGATTTAGACTAGTAATCCGCCAAAAACGAACAAACCCGAAGTTATCATGAAATGAAAAACTACTTTTCATTGGCCTGATTCCAATCCAGTTAGACTAGCAATTCGCTAAAAATGAACAAATCCGAAGTTAACATAAAATGGAAAACTACTTTTCATTGGCTTGATTCCAATCCTGTTAGACTAGCAATTCTCCAAAAATGAACAAATCCGAAGTTAACATAAAATGAAAAACCACTTTTCATTAGCTCGATTCGAACCGAATTAGACTAGCAATTTGCCAAAAATGAACAAACCCGAAGTTATCATGAAATAAAAACCACTTTTCATTAGCTCGATTCGAACCGAATTAGACTAGCAATTTGCCAAAAATGAACAAACTCGAAGTTATCATGAAATCAAAAACCAATTTTCATTCGCTCGATTCCAATCGAATTAGACAAGCAATTCGCCAAAACGAACAAATTCGAAGTTAACATAAAATGAAAAACCACTTTTCATTGGCTCGATACCAATCGAATTAGACTAGCAATTCTCCAAAAATGAACAAACCCGAAGTTATCATGAAATAAAAACCACTTTTCATTAGCTCGATTCGAACCGAATTAGACTAGCAATTTGACAAAAATGAACAAACTCGAAGTTATCATGAAATCAAAAACCAATTTTCATTGGCTCGATTCCAATCGATTTAGACTGGCAATTCTCCAAAACTGAACAGACCCGAAGTTATCATGAAATCAAGAGCCCCTTTTCTTTGGCTCGATTCCAATCGAATTAGACTAGCAATTCGCTAAAAACGAACAAATCCTAAGTTATCCTGAAATCAAAAACTACTTTTCATTGGCTCGATACCAATCGATTTCGACTAGCAATTCGACAAAAAATGAACAAACCCGAAGTTATCATGAAATCAAAAACAATTTTTTATTGGCTCGATTCCAGTCGAATTAGACTAGCAATTCGCCAAAAAGAACAAACCCGAAGTTATCATGAAATCAAAAACCACTTTTCGTTAGCTCGACTCCATCCAAATTAGACTAGCAATTCGCCAAAACGAACAATCCCGAATTTATCATGAAATCAAAAGCCACTTTTCACTGGCTCAATTCCAATCGATTTAGACTAGCATTTCATCAAAAAAGAACAACGCCAATTTTATCATGAAATCAAAAACCGCTTTCCATTACCTCGATTCTAATCGAATTAGACTAGCAATTCGCCAAAAATGAACAAACCCGAAGTTACCATGTAATCAAAATCCACTTTTCGTAGGCTCGATTCCAAACGATTTAGACTAGTAATCCTCCAAAAACGAACAAACCCGAAGTTATCATGAAATGAAAAACTACTTTTCATTGGCCTGATTCCAATCCAGTTAGACTAGCAATTCGCTAAAAATGAACAAATCCGAAGTTAACATAAAATGAAAAACTACTTTTCATTGGCTTGATTCCAATCCTGTTAGACTAGCAATTCGCTAAAAACGAACAAATCCAAAGTTAACATAAAATGAAAAACCACTTTTCATTGGCTCGATTCCAATCGAATTAGACTAGCAATTCTCCAAAAATGAACAAGCCCGAAGTTATCATGAAATAAAAACAACTTTTCAATAGCCTGATTCGAACCAAATTAGACTAGCAATTTGCCAAAAATGAACAAACTCGAAGTTATCATGAAATCAAAAACCAATTTTCATTGGCTCGATTCCAATCGATTTAGACTGGCAATTCTCCAAAACTGAACAGACCCGAAGTTACCATGAAATCAAGAGCCTCTTTTCATTGGCTCGATTCCAATCGAATTAGACTAGCAATTCGCTAAAAACGAACAAACCCGAAGTTATCCTGAAATCAAAAACTACCTTTCATTGGCTCGATACCAATCGATTTCGACTAGCAATTCGACAAAAAATGAACAAACCGGAAGTTATCATGAAATCAAAAACAATTTTTCATTGGCTCGATTCCAGTCGAATTAGACTAGCAATTCTCCAAAAAGAACAAACCCGAAGTTATCATGAAATAAAAACCACTTTTCATTGGCTCGACTCCATCCGAATTAGACTAGCAATTCGCCAAAACGAACAATCCCGAATTTATCATGAAATCAAAAGCCACTTTTCACTGGCTCGATTCCAATCGATTTAGCAATTCGCCAAACACGAACAAAGTCGAAGTTATCAGGAAATGAAAAACCACTTTTAATTGGCTCGATTCCAATCGAATTGGACTGGCAATTTGCCAAAAAACGAACAAACCTAAAGTTATAATGAAATAAAAAATCACTTTTCATTGCCTCGATTCTAATTGATTTAGACTAGCAATTCGCCAAAAACGAACAAACCTGAAGTAATCATGAAATCAAAAACCACTTTTCATTGGCTCGATTCCAATTCGATTGGACTAACAATTCGCAAAAAATGAACAAACTTGGAGTTATCATGAAATCAAAAACCACTTTTCGTTGGCTCAATTCCAATCGACTTGGACTAGCAATTCGCCAAAACGAACAAGCCCGAAGTTATCATGAAATCAAAAGCCACATTTCATTGCCTCGATTTCAATCGATTTATACTAGCAATTCGCCAAAAATGAAAAAACCCTCTATTATTATAAAATGAAAAATCACTTTCCATTGGCTCGATTCCAATCGAATTAGACAAGCAATTTCCCAAAAAGGTACAAACTCGAAGTTATCATGAAATCAAGAGCCCCTTTTCATTGGCTCGATTCCAAACGAATTAGACTAGCAAGTCGCTAAAAACAAACAGACCCGAAGTTATCCTGAAATCAAAAACTACTTTTCATTGGCTCGATACCAATCGATTTAGACTAGCAATTCGCCAAAAATGAACAAACCCGAAGTTATCATGAAATCAAAAACAAATTTTCATTGGCTCGATTTGAGTCGAATTAGACTAGCAATTTGTAAAAACCGAACAAACCCGAAGTTATCATGAAATAAAAACCACTTTTCGTTAGCTCAACTCCAACGGAATTAGACTAGCAATTCGCCAAAACGAATAATCCCGAAGTTATCATGAAATCAAAAGCCACTTTTCACAGGCTCAATTCCAATCGATTTAGCAATTCGATAAACACGAACAAACCCGAAGTTATCAGGAAATGTAAAACCACTTTTCATTGGCTCGATTCCTATCGAATTGGACTTGCAATTCGTCAAAAAAGAACAAACCCAAAGTTATAATGAAATCAAAAATAACTTTTCAATGCCTCGATTCCAATCGATTTTGACTAGCAATTCGCCAAAAATGAACAAACTCGAAGTTATCAAAAAATCAAAAACCACTTTTCATTGACTCGATTCCAATCGAATTGGACTAGCAATTCGCAAAAAATGAACAAACCTGAAGTTATCATGAAATCAAAAACCGCTTTTCATTAGCTCGATTCCAATCGACTCAGACTAGCAATTCCCCAAAATGAACAAGCCCGAAGTTATCATGAAATCAAATGCCACATTTCATTACCTCGATTTCAACTGATTTATGCTAGCAATTTACCAAAAATGAAAAAACCCTCTGTTATTATAAAATGAAAAACCACTTTTCATTGGCTCGATTCAATCGAATTAGACAAGTAATTCGCCAAAACGAACAAATCCGAAGTTATCATGAAATCAAAAACCACTTTTCATTGGCTTGATTCCAATCGAATTAGACTAGCAGTTCGCCAAAAACAAACAAACCCGAAGTTATCATGAAATGAAAAACCACTTTTCATTGGCTCGATTCCAATCGAATTAGACAAGCGATTCACCAAAAACGAACAAACTTGAAGTTATCATGAAATCAAAAACCACTATTCATTAGCTCGATTCCAATCAAAATAGACTTGCAATTTGCCAAAAATGAATAAATTCGAATTTATCATTAAATCAAAAACCACTTTTCATCGGCTCGATTCCGTTCGATTTGGACTAGCAATTCGCCAAAAACGAACAAAGCCGAAGTAAAAATGAAATCAAGAATTTCATTGGCTCAATTCTAATCCAATTAGACAAGCAATTCGCCAAAAATGAACAAATTCGAAGTTATCGTGAAATGAATTACCACTTTTCATTGGCTCGATTCCAATCGATTTAGACTAGCATTTGCCAATTATGAACAAGCTCGAAGTTATCATGAAATTAAAAACCACTTTTCATTGGCTCGTTTCCAATCGAATTAGACTAGCAATTCTCACAAAAATGAACAAACCCAGAGTTATCACGAAATAAAAAACACTTTCCACTAGCTCGATTCAAACCTAATTAGACTAGCAATTTGCCAAAAATGAACAAACTCGAAGTTATCACGAAACCAAAAAACCACTTTTCATTGGCTCGATTCCAATTGATTTGGACAAGCAATTCGCCAAAAATGAACAGACCCGAAGTTATCATGAAATCAAGAACCCCTTTTCATTGGCTCGATTCCATTCGAAATAGACTAGCAATTCGCCAAAAATGAACAAACCTGAAGCTATCCTAAAATCAAAAACTAGTTTTCATTGGCTCGATTCCAATCGATTTAGACTAGAAATTCACCAAAAATGAACAAATCCGAAGTTATCATGAAATCAAAAGCCACATTTCATTGCCTCGATTTCAATCGATTTAGACTAGCAATTCGCCAAAAACAAAAAAACCCTCTGTTATCTTGAAATGAAAAACAACTTTTCATTGGCTCGATTCCAATCGAATTAGACATGCAATTCGCCAAAACAAACAAACCCGAAGTTATCATGAAATCAAAAACCACTTTTCATTGGCTTGATTCCAATCGAATTAGCCTAGCAATTCGCCAAAAATGAACAAACCGAAGTTATCATGAAATCAAAAACCACTTTTCATTGGCTTGATTCCAATCGAATTAGACTAGCAATTCGCCAAAAATGAACAAACAGAAGTTATCATGAAATGAAAAACCACTTGTCATTGGCTTGATTCCAATCGAAATAGACTAGCAATTCGCCAAAAATGAACAAACCCGAAGTTTTCATGAATTTAAAAACTACATTTCATTGTCTCGATTCCAATCGATTTAGACTAGCAGTTCGCCAAAAATGAACAAACCCGAAGTTATCAAGAAATCGAGAACCCCTTTTCATTGGCTCAATTCCAATCAAATTAGACTGGCAATTCGCCAAAAATGAATAAATCCGAAGTTATCATGAAATCAAAAATTACTTTTCATTGGCTCGACTACAATCGATTTAGACTAGGAATCCGCCAAAAATGAACATACCCGAAGTTATATGAAATCAAAAATCACTTTTCATTGGCTCGATTCCAATCGAATTAGACAAGTGATTCGCCAAAAAGAACAAACCCGAAGTTATCATGACATCAATCTATTTCGAATGGAATCGAGCCAATGAAAAGGGGTTCTTGATTTCATGATAACTTCGGGTCTGTTCATTTTTGGCGAATTGCTTGTCCAAATCAATTGGAATCGAGCCAATGAAAAGTGGTTTTTTGGTTTCGTGATAACTTCGAGTTTGTTCATTTTTGGCAAATTGCTAGTCTAATTAGGTTTGAATCGAGCTAGTGGAAAGTGTTTTTTATTTCGTGATAACTCTGGGTTTGTTCATTTTTGTGAGAATTGCTAGTCTAATTCGATTGGAAACGAGCCAATGAAAAGTGGTTTTTAATTTCATGATAACTTCGAGCTTGTTCATAATTGGCAAATGCTAGTCTAAATCGATTGGAATCGAGCCAATGAAAAGTGGTAATTCATTTCACGATAACTTCGAATTTGTTCATTTTTGGCGAATTGCTTGTCTAATTGGATTAGAATTGAGCCAATGAAATTCTTGATTTCATTTTTACTTCGGCTTTGTTCGTTTTTGGCGAATTGCTAGTCCAAATCGAACGGAATCGAGCCGATGAAAAGTGGTTTTTGATTTAATGATAAATTCGAATTTATTCATTTTTGGCAAATTGCAAGTCTATTTTGATTGGAATCGAGCTAATGAATAGTGGTTTTTGATTTCATGATAACTTCAAGTTTGTTCGTTTTTGGTGAATCGCTTGTCTAATTCGATTGGAATCGAACCAACCAAAACAAACAAACCCGAAGTTATCATGAAATCAAAAACCACTTTTCATTGGCTTGATTCCAATCGAATTAGCCTAGCAATTCGCCAAAAATGAACAAACCGAAGTTATCTGACTTGCAATTCGCCAAAAATGAATAAATTCAAAGTTATCATGTAATCAAAAACCACTTTTCATTGGTTCGATTCCATTCGATTTGGACTAGCAATTCGCCAAAAATGAACAAAGCCGAAGTTAACATGAAATCAAGAACCCCTTTTCATTGGCTCAATTCCAATCCATTTAGACTAGCAATTCGTAAAAAAACGAACATATTCGAAGTTATCGTGAAATGAATAACCACTTTTCATTGGCTCGATTCAGATCGATTTAGAATAGCATTTGCCAAAAATGAACAAACCCGAAGTTATCATGAAATTAAAAACCACTTTTCATTGCCTCGATTCCAATCGAATTAGATTAGCAATTCTACAAAAATATACAAACCCGAAGTTATCATGAAATAAAAATCACTTTTCATTAGCTCAATTCGAACCAAATTAGACTAGCAATTTGCCAAAAATGAACAAATCCGAAGTTATCATATAATCAAAAACCACTTTTCATTGGCTCGATTCCAATCGATTTAGACTAGCAATTCGCCAAAAATGAACAGACCCGAAGTTATCATGAAATCAAGAACCCCTTTTTATTGGCTCGATTTCAATCGAATTAGACTAGCAATTCGCCAAAAACGAACAAACCCGAAGTTATCCTGAAATCAAAAACTACTTTTCATTGGCTCGATTCCAATTGATTTAGACTAGCAATTCGCCAAAAATGAACAAACCTGAAGTTATCAAGAAATCAAAAAACAAATTTTCATTGGCTCAATTCCAATAGAATTAGACTAGCAATTCGCCAAAAAGAACAAACCCGAAGTTATCATAAATTAGAAACCACTTTTCGTTGGCTCGACTCCAACCAAATTAGACAAGCAATTCGCCAAAATGAACAATCCCGAAGTTATCATGAAATCAAAAGCCACTTTTGGCTGGCTCGGTTTCAATCGATTTAGACTAGCAATTTGCCCAACACGAACAAACCCAAAGTTATCAAGAAATGAAAAACCACTTTTCATTGACTCGATTCCAATCGAATTGGACTAGCAATTCTCCAAAAATGAACAAACCCAAAGTTATAATGAAATCAAAAACCACTTTTCATTGCCTCGATTCCAATCGATTTAGACTAGCAATTCACCAAAAACGAACAAACTCGAAGTTATCATGAAATCAAAAACCACTTTTCATTGTCTCGATTTCAATAGATTTGGACTAGCAATTTGCCAAAAATGAACAGACCTAAAGTTATCATGAAATCAAGATCCCCTTTTCATTGGCTCGATTCCATTCGAATTAGACAAGCAATTCGCCAAAAATGAACAAACCTGAAGTTATCCTGAAATCAAAAACTACTTTTCATTGGCTCGATTCCAATTGATTTAGACTAGCAATTTGCTAAAAACAAACAAACCCGAAGTAATCAGGAAATTAAAATCCACTTTTCATTGGCTCGTTTCCAATCGAATTGGACTAGCGATTCACAAAAAATGAACAAACTCGAAGTTACCGTGAAATCAAAAATCGCTTTTCGTTGGCTCGATTCCAATCAACTTAGACTAGCAATTCGCCAAAATGAAAAGGCCCGAAGTTATCATAAAATCAAAAGCCACATTTCATTGCCTCGATTTCAATCGATTTAGACTAGCAATTCGCCAAAAATGAAAAAACCCTCTGTTATCGTGAAATGAAAAACAACTTTTCATTGGCTCGATTCCAATCGAATTAGACATGCAATTCGCCAAAACGAACAAACCCGAAGTTATCATGAAATCAAAAACCACTTTTCATTGGCTTGATTCCAATCGAATTAGACTAGCAATTCGCCAAAAATGAGCAAACCCGAAGTTATCAAGAAATGAAAAACCACTTTTCATTGGCTTGATTCCAATCGAATTAGACTAACAATTCGCCAAAAACGAACAAACCTGAAGTTTTCATGAATTCAAAAACTACTTTTCATCGTCTCGATTCCAATCGATTTAGACTAGCAGTTCGCCAAAAACGAACAAACCCGAAGTTATCATGAAATCAAGAACCCCTTTTCATTGGCTCAATTCCAATCAAATTAGACAGCAATTCGCAAAAAACGACCAAATCCGAAGTTATCATGAAATCAAAAACTACTTTTCATTGGCTCGACTCCAATAGATTTAGACTAAGAATTCGCTAAAAATGAACATACCCGAAGTTATCTTGAAATCAAAAACCACTTTTCATTGGCTCGATTCTAATCGAATTAGACAAGCGATTCGCCAAAAAGAACAAACCCGAAGTTATCATGACATAAAAAACCACTATTCATTAGCTCGATTCCAATCGAAATAAACTTGCAATTCGCCAAAAATGAATAAATCCGAAGTTATCATGTAATCAAAAACCACTTTTCATTGGCTCGATTCCATTCGATTTGAACTAGCAATTCGCCAAAAACGAACAAAGCCGAAGTTAACATGAAATCAAGAACCCCTTTTCATTGGCTCAATTCCAATCCATTTAGACTAGCGATTCGCCAAAAACGAACAAATCCGAAGTTATCGTGAAATGAATAACCAATTTTCATTGGCTCGATTCAAATAGATTTAGACTAGCATTCGCCAAAAAATGAACAAACCCGAAGTTATCATGAAATTAAAAACCACTTTTCACTGGCTTGATTCCAATCGAATTAGACTAGCAATTCACCAAAAATGAACAGACCCGAAGTTATCATGAAATCAAGAACCCCTTGTCATTGGCTCGATTCCAATCGAATTAAACTAGCAATTCGCCAAAAAATGAACAAACCCGAAGTTATCCTGAAATCAAAAACTACTTTTCATTGGCTTGATTCCAATCGATTTAGACTAGCAATTCGCCAAAAATAAACAAACCCGAAGTTATCAAGAAATCAAAAACAAATTTTTGTTAGCTCGACTCCGACCAAATTAGACTAGCAATTCGCCAAAATGAACAATCCCGAAGTTATCATGAGATCAAAACCACTTTTCGCAGGCTCGGTTCCAATCGATTTAGACTAGCAAGTTGCCAAACACGAACAAACCCGAAGTTATCAGGAAATGAAAAATCACTTTTCATTGACTCGATTCCAATCGAATTGGACGAGCAGTTCGCCAAAAACGAACAAACCCAAAGTTTTAATGAAATCAAAAGCCACTTTTCATTGCCTCGATTCCAATTGATTTAGACTAGCAATTCGCCAAAAACGAACAAACCCGAAGTTATCAAGAAATCAAAAAATACTTTCCATTGGCTCGATTCCAATCGAATTGGACTAGCAATTTCCAAAAAATGAACAAAATCGAAGTTATCATGAAATCACAAATCGCTTTTCTTTGGCTGGATTCCAGTCGACAAAGACTAGCAACTCACTAAAACGAACAAGCCCGAAGTTATCAAGAAATCAAAAGCCACATTTCATTGCCTCGATTTCAATCAATTTAGACTAGCAATTCGCCAAAAATGAACAGACCCGAAGTTATCATGAAATCAAGAACCCCTTTTCATTGGCTTGATTCAAATCGAATTAGATTAGCAATTCGCCAAAAACGAACAAACCCGAAGTTATCCAGAAATCAAAAACTACTTTTCATTGGCTCAATTCCAATCGATTTAGACTAGCAATTCGCCAAAAATGAACAAAGCCAAAGTTATCATGAAATCAAAAATAAATTTTCATTGGCTCGATTCCCATCGAATTAGACTAGCAATTCACCAAAAAGAACAAACCCGAAGTTATCATGAAATAAAAACCACATTTCGTTAGCACGACTCCAACTGAATTAGACTAGCAATTCGCCAAAATGAACAATCCCGAAGTTATCATGAAATCAAAAGCCACTTTTCGCTGGCTCTGTTCCAATCGATTTAGGCTAGCAATTTGCCAAACACGAACAAACCCGAAGTTATCAGGAAATGAAAAACCACCTTTCATTGACCCGATTCCAATCGAATTGGACTAGCAATTCGCCAAAAGTGAACAAACCCAAAGTTTTAATGAAATTAAAAGCCACTTTTCATTGCCTCGATTCCAATCGATTTAGACTAGCAATTCGCCAAAAATGAAAAACCCGAAGTTACCAAGAAATCAAAAAGCACTTTCCATTAGCTCGATTCCAATCGAATTGGACTAGCAATTTGCAAAAAATGAACAAACTCGAAGTTATCATGAAATCACAAATCGGTTTTCATTGGCTCGATTCCAATCGACTTGGTCTAGCAATTCACCAAAACGAACAAGCCCAAAGTTATTAAGAAATCAAAAGCCACATTTCATTGCCTCGATTTCAATCGATTTAGACTAGCAATTCGCCAAAAATGAACAGACCCGAAGTTATCATGAAATCAAGAACCCCTTTTCTTTGGCTCGATTCCAATCGAATTAGACTAGCAATTGGCCAAAAATGAACAAACCCGAAGTTATCCTGAAATCAAAAACTAATTTTCATTGGCTCGATTCCAATCGATTTAGACTAGCGATTCGCCAAAAATGAACAAACCTGATGATATCATGAAATCAAAAAAAAATTTCATTGGTTCGTTTCCAATCGAATTAGACTAGCAATTCGCCAAAAAGAACAAACCCGAAGTTATCATGAAATAAAAACCGCTTTTCGTTAGCTCGACTCCAACCGAATTAGACTAGCAATTCGCTAAAATTAACAATCCCAATGTTATCATGAAATCAAAAGCCACTTTTCGCTGGCTCGGTTCCAATCGATTTAGACTAGCAATTTACCAAACACGAACAAACCCGATGTTATCAGGAAATGAAAAACCACTTTTCATTGACTCGATTCCAATCGAATTGGACTAGCAATTTGCCAAAAACGAACAAACCCAAAGTCATAATGAAATCAAAAACCACTTTTCATTGCCTTGATTCCAATCGATTTAGACAAACAATTCGCCAAAAACGAACAAACCCGAAGTTATCTAGAAATCAAAAACCACTTTCCATTGGCTCGATTCCAATCGAATTGGACTAGCAATTTGCATAAAATGAACAAACTCAAAGTTATCATGAAATCACAAATCGCTTTTCATTGCCTCGATTCAAATCGACTTAGACTAGCAATTCACCAAAACGAACAAGCCCGAAGTTATCAAGAAATCAAAAGTCACATTTCATTGCCTCGATTTCAATCGAATTAGACTAGCGATTCGCCAAAAATGAATAGACCCGAAGTTATCATGAAATCAAGAACCCCTTTTCATTGGGTTGATTCCTATCGAATAAGACTAGCAATTCACCAAAAATGAACAAACCCGAAGTTATCTTGAAATCAAAAACTACTTTTCATTGGTTCGATTCCAATCGATTCAGACTAGCAATTCGCCAAAAATAAACAAACCCGAAGTTATCATGAAATCAAAAACAAATTTTCATGGGCTCGATTCCAATCGAATTAGACTAGCAATTCGCCAAAAAGAACAAACCCGAAGTTATCATGAAATCAAAAACAAATTTTCATGGGCTCGATTCCAATCGAATTAGACTAGCAATTCGCCAAAAAGAACAAACCCGAAGTTATCATGAAATAAAAACCACTTTTCATTAGCTCGACTCCAACCGAATTAGACTAGCAATTCACCAAAATGAACAATCCCGAAGTTATCATGAAATCAAAAGCCACTTTTCACTGGCTCGATTCCAATCGATTTAGACTAGCAATTTGCCAAACCCGAACAAACCCAAAGTTATCAAGAAATGAAAAACCACTTTTCATTGACTCGATTCCAATCGAATTGGACTAGCAATTCACCAAAAACGAACAAACCCAAAGTTATAATGAAATCAAAAACCACTTTTCATTGCCTCGATTCCAATTGATTTAAACTAGCAATTCGTCAAAAATGAACAAACCCGAAGTTATCAAGAAATCAAAAACCACTTTCCATTGGCTCGACTCCAATCGAATTGGACTAACAATTTGCAAAAAATGAAAAAACTCAAAGTTATCATGAAATCGCAAATCGCTTTTCATTGGCTCGATTCAAATCGACTTAGACTAGCAATTCACCAAAACGAACAAGCCCGAAGTTATTAAGAAATCAAAAGCCACATTTCATTGCCTCGATTTCAATCGATTTAGACTAGCGATTCGCCAAAAATGAACAGACCCGAAGTTATCATGAAATCAAGAACCCCTTTTCTTTGGGTTGATTCCTATCGAATAAGACTAGCAATTCACCAAAAATGAACAAACCCAAAGTTATCTTGAAATCAAAAACTACTTTTCATTTCCTCGATTCCAATCGATTTAGACTAGAAAATCGCCAAAAATAAACAAACCCGAAGTTATTATGAAATCAAAAACAAATTTTCATGGGCTCGATTCCAATCGAATTAGACTAGCAATTCGCCAAAAAGAACAAACCCGAAGTTATCATGAAATCAAAAAGCACTTTTCATTGGCTCGATTCCAATCGAATTAGACTAGCAATTCGCCAAAAAGAACAAACCCGAAGTTATCATGAAATAAAAACCACTTTTCGTTAGCTCGACTCCAACCGAATTAGACTAGCAATTCACCAAAATGAACAATCCCGAAGTTATCATGAAAGCAAAAGCCGCTTTTCACTGGCTCGATTCCAAACGATTTAGACTAGCAATTTGCCAAACCCGAACAAACCCGAAGTTATCAGGAAATGAAACCCACTTGTCATTGACTCGATTCCAATCGAATTGGACTAGCAATTCACCAAAAACGAACAAACCCAAAGTTATAATGAAATCAAAAACCACTTTTCATTGCCTCGATTCCAATCGATTTAAACTAGCAATTCGTCAAAAACGAACAAACCCGAAGTTATCAGGAAATGAAACCCACTTGTCATTGACTCGATTCCAATCGAATTGGACTAGCAATTCACCAAAAACGAACAAACCCAAAGTTATAATGAAATCAAAAACCACTTTTCATTGCCTCGATTCCAATCGATTTAAACTAGCAATTCGTCAAAAAGGAACAAACCCGAAGTTATCAAGAAATCAAAACCACTTTCCATTGGCTCGATTCCAATCGAACTGGACTAGCAATTTGCAAAAAATGAACAAACTCAAAGTTATCATGAAATCACAAATCGCTTTTCATTGGCTCGATTCAAATCGACTTAGACTAGCAATTCACCAAAACGAACAAGCCCGAAGTTATCAAGAAATCAAAAGCCACATTTCATTTCCTCGATTTCAATCGATTTAGACTAGCAATTCGCCAAAAATGAACAGACCCGAAGTTATCATGAAATCAAGAACCCCTTTTCATTGGGTCGATTCCAATCGAATTAGACAAGCATTCGCCAAAATGAACAAATTTGAAGTTATCATGAAATCAAAAACCACTTTTCATTGGCTCGATTCCAATCGAATTAGACTAGCAGTTCGCCAAAAATGAACAAACCCGAAGTTATCATGAAATGAAAAACCACTTTTCATTGGCTCGATTCCAATCGAATTGGACAAGCAATTCGTCGAAAACGAACAGACCCGAAGATATCGTGAAATCAAAAACCACTTTTCATTGGCTCAATTCCAATTAAATTAGACTGGTAATTCGTAAAAAATGAACAAATCCAAAGTTATCATGAAATCAATAACTACTTTTCATTGGCTTGAGTCCAATCGAATTTGACAAGCGTTCGCCAAAAACGAACAAACCTGAAGTTATCATGAAATAAAAAACCACTATTCATTAGCTCGATTCCAATCGAAATAGACTTGCAATTCGCCAAAAATGAATAAACCCGAAGTTATCATGAAATGAAAAACTACTTTTCATTGGCTTGATTCCATTCGATTTGGACTAGCAATTCGCCAAAAACGAACAAACCCGAAGTTAACATTAAATCAAGAAACCATTTTCATTGGCTCAATTCCAATCCAATTAGATTAGCAATTCGCCAAAAATGAACAAATCTGAAGTTATCGTGAAAAGAATAACCACTTTTCATTGGCTCGATTCCAATCGATTTAGACTAGCATTCGCCAAAAATGAACAAACCCGAAGTTATCATGAAATTAAAAACCACTTTTCATTGCCTCAATTCCAATCGAATTAGACTAGCAATTCTCCAAAAATGAACAAACCCGAAGTTATCATGAAATAAAAACCACTTTCCATTAGCTCGATTCGAACCGACTTAGACTAGCAATTTGCTAAAAATGAACAAACTTGAAGTTATCATGAAATCAAAAGCCACATTTCATTGGCTCGATTCCAATCGATTTAGACTAGCAATTCGCCAAAAATGAACAGACCCGAAGTTCTCACGAAATCAAGAACCCCTTTTCATTCGCTCGATTCCAATCGAATTAGACTAGCAATTCGCCAAAACGAACAAACCCGAAGTTATCACGAAATCAAAAACAACTTTTCATTGGCTCGATTCCAATCGAATTAGACTAGCAATTCGCCAAAAATGAACAAACCTGTAGTTATCCTGAAATCAAAAACTACTTTTCATTGGCTCGATTCCAATCGATTTGGGCTAACAATTCGCCAAAAATGAACAAACCCGAAGTTATCAAGAAATCAAAAGCCACTTTTCATTGGCTCGATCCCAATCAAATTGGACTAGCGATTCGCAAAAAATGAACAAACTCGAAGTTATCATGCAATCAAAAACCGCTTTTCGTTGGCTCGATCCCAATTGACTTAGAATAGCAATTTGCCAAAATGAACAAGCCCGAAGTTATTGTGAAATCAAAAGCCACATTTCATTGCCTCGATTTCAATCGATTTAGACTAGCAAATCGTCAAAAATGAACAAACCCGAAGTTATCATTAAATCAAAAACCACTTTTCATTGGCTTGATTCCAATTGAATTAGACTAGCAATTCGCCAAAAATGAACAAACCCGAAGTTATCATGAAATGAAAAACCACTTTTCATTGGCTTGATTCCAATTGAATTAGACTAGCAATTCGCCAAAAATGAACAAACCCGAAGTTATCATGAATTCAAAAACTACTTTTCATTGTCTCGATTCCGATCGATTTAGACTAGCAATTCACCAAAAATGAACAAATCCGAAGTCATCATGAAATCAAGAACCCCTTTTCATTGGCTTAATTCCAATCAAATTAGACTTGCAATTCGCCAAAGATGAACAAATTCGAAGTTATCATGAAATCCAAAACTACTTTTCATTAGCTCGACTCCAATCGATTTAGACTAGGAATTCGCCAAAAATGAACATACTCGAAGTTATCATGAAATTAAAGACCACTTTCATTGGCTCGATTCCAATCGAATTGGACAAGCAATTCGCCGAAAACGAACAAACCCGATGTTATCATGAAATCAAAAACCACTTTTCATTGGCTCAATTCCAATTAAATTAGACTAGCAATTCGCCAAAAATGAACAAATCCAAAGTTATCATGAAATCAAAAACAACTTTTCATTGGCTCGATTCCAATCGAATTAGACGAGTAATTCGCCAAAAATGCGAAAACCCGAAGTTATCAAGAAATCAAAAACCACTTTTCATTAGCTCGATTCCAATCGAAATAGACTTTCAATTCGCCAAAAATGAACAAACTCGAAGTTATCATGAAATCAGAAATGACTTTTCATTGATTCGATTCCAATCGAATTAGACGAGCAATTCGCCAAAAATGAACAAACCCGAAGTTATCGTGAAATCAAAAACCAGTTTTCATTAGCTCGATTCCATTCGAATTAGACTAGCGATTCGCCAAAAATGAACAAACCCGAAGTTAACATGAAATCAAAAATCACTTTTCATTATCTCGATTCCAATCGAAGTAGACTAGCAATTCGCTAAAAACGAACAAATTCAAAGTTATCATGAAATCAAAAACTACTTTTCATTGGCTCGATTCCAATCGATTTAGACTAGCAATTCGCTAAAAATGAACAAACTCGAAGTTATCATGAAATCAAAAACCACTTTTCATTTGCTCGATTCCAATCGAATTAGACTAGCAATTCGCCAAAAATAGACAAACCCGAAGTTATCATGAAATCAAAAACCACTTTTCATTAGCTTGATTCCAATCGAATTAGAAAAGCGATTTGCCAAAAATGAACCATCCCGAAGTTATCATGATATCAAAAGCCACTTTTCATTGGCTCGATTCCAATCTATTTAGACTAGCAATTCACCAAAAATGAACAAATCCGAAGTTATCATGAAATCAAAAACCGCTTTTCATTAGCCGGATTCCAATCGAATTAGACTAGTAATTCGCCAAAGCGGACAAACCCGAAGTTATCATGAAATCAAAAACCAATTTTCATTAGCTTGATTCCAATCGAATGGGACTAGCGATTCGCCAAAAATGAACAAACCCAAAATTATCATGGAATCAAAAGCCACTTTTCATTTGCTCTATTCCAATGGTTCTAGAGTAGCAATTCACCAAAATGAACTAGCCCGAAGTTATTATTGAATGAAAAACCACTTTTCATTGGCTCGATCCCAATAGAATTAGACTAGCAATTCGCTAAAATGAACAAACCCGAATTATAATGAAATCAAAACCACTTTTCATTGGCTCTATTTCAATTAAGTTAACTAGCAATTCGGGAAAAATGAAAAAATCGAAGTTATCATGAAACCAAAAACAATTTTCATTAGCTGGATTCCAATCAAATTAGACTGCCAATTCGCCAAAACAATCAAACCCGAAGATATCATGGAATCAAAAGCCACTTTTTATTGTCACGATTCTAATCCATTTAGACTAGCAATTTGCCAAAAAGGAACAAACCCGAAGTTATCATGAAATAAAAAACCACTTTTCATTGCCTCGATTCCAATCGAATTAGGCGAGCAATTCGCCAAAATGAACAAACCCAAAGTTATCATGAAATCAAAAGCCACTTTTCATTTGCTCGATTCCGATCGATTTAGACTAGAAATTCGCCAAAAATGAAAAAAACCCGAAGTTATCGTGAAATGAAAAACCACGTTTTATTGGCTTGATTCCAATCGAATTAGACAAGCAACTCGCCAAAATGAACAAACTCGAAGTTATCATGAAATCAAAAGCCACTTTTCATTGGCTTGACACGAATCGATTTAGACTAGCAATTCGCCAAAAATGAACAAACCCGAAATTATCGTGAAATGAAAAACCACTTTTCATTGGCTCGATTCCAATCGAATTAGACTAACAAATAGCCAAAAACAAACATACCCAAAGTTATCACGAAATCAAAAACCACTTTTCATTGGCTCGATTCAAATCGAATTAGGCTAGCAATTCGCGAAAAAGGAAAAAAAAGTTATCATGAAATCAAAAACAACTTTTCATTGGCTTTATTCCAATCGAATTAGACTAGAAATTCAACAAAAATGAACAAACCCGAAGTTATCTTGAAATCAAAAACCACTTTTTATTTGCTCGATTCCAACCGAATTAGACTAGCAATTTGCCAAAACAAAAAACCCCGAATATATCATGAAATCAAAAGCCACTTTTCATTGGCTCGATTCCAATCGATTTAGACTAGCAATTCGCCAAAAATGAACAACCCCGAATTTATCATGAAATCAAAAGCCACTTTTCATTGGCTCGATTCCAATCGATTTAGACTAGCAATTCGCCAAAAATGAACAAACCCGAAGTCATTATGAAATCAAAAATCACTTTTCATTGGCTCGATTCCAATCGAATTAGACCAGCAATTCGCCGAAAACGAACAAACCCGAAGTTATCATGAAATCAAAAACCACTTTTCATTGGCTCAATTCCAATTAAATTAGTCTAGGAATTCACCAAAAACGAACAAATCCAAAGTTATCATGAAATCAAAAACAACTTTTCATTAGCTCGATTCCAATCGAATTAGACAAGCGATTTGCTAAAAATGTGAAAACCCGAAGTTCTCATGAAATCAAAAACTACTTTTCATTGGCTCGATTCCAATCGAAATAGACTTGCAATTCGCTAAAAATGAACAAACTCGAAGTTATCGTGAAATCAAAAACTACTTTTCATTGGCTCGATTCCAATCGAATTAGACGAGTAATTCGCCAAAAACGAACAAACCCGAAGTTATCATGAAATCAAAAAGCACTTTTCATTAGCTCGATTCCAATCGAATTAGACTAGCGATTCGCCAAAAATGAACAAACCCGAAATTAACATGAAATCACAAACCACTTTTCATTATCTCGATTCCAATCGAAATAGACTAGGAAATCGCTAAAAATGAACAAATTCAAAGTTATCATGAAATCAAAAACTACTTTTCATTGGCTCGATTCCAATTGATTTAGACTAGAAATTCGCCAAAAATGAACAATCCCGAAGTTATCATGAAATCAAAAGCCACTTTTCGCTGGCTCGATTCCAATCGATTTAGACTTGCAATTTGCCAAACCCGAACAAACCCGAAGTTATCAGGAAATGAAAAACCACTTTTCATTGACTCGATTCCAATCGAATTGGACTAGCAATTCACCAAAAATGAACAAACCCAAAGTTATAATGAAATCAAAAACCACTTTTCATTGCCTCGATTCCAATCGATTTAAACTAGCAATTCGTCAAAAACGAACAAACCCGAAGTTATCAAGAAATCAAAAACCACTTTCCATTGGCTCGATTCCAATCGAATTGGACTAGCAATTTACAAAAAATGAACAAACTCGAAGTTATCATGAAATCACAAATCGCTTTTCATTGGCTCGATTCCAATCGACTTAGACTAGCAATTCACCAAAACGAACAAGCCCGAAGTTATCAAGAAATCAAAAGCCACATTTCATTTCCTCGATTTCAATCGATTTAGACTAGCAATTCGCCAAAAATGAACAGACCCGAAGTTATCATGAAATCTAGAACCCCTTTTCATTGGGTCGATTCCAATCGAATTAGACAAGCAATTCGCCAAAATGAACAAATTCGAAGTTATCATGAAATCAAAAACCACTTTTCATTGGCTCGATTCCAATCGAATTAGACTAGCAGTTCGCCAAAAATGAACAAACCCGAAGTTATCATGAAATGAAAAACCACTTTTCATTCGCTCGATTCCAATCGAATTGGACAAGCAATTCGTCGAAAACGAACAGACCCGAAGATATCGTGAAATCAAAAACCACTTTTCATTGGCTCGATTCCAATTAAATTAGACTGGTAATTCGCCAAAAATGAACAAATCCAAAGTTATCATGAAATCAATAACTACTTTTCATTGGCTTGATTCCAATCGAATTTGACAAGCCTTCGACAAAAACGAACAAACCTAAATTTATCATGAAATAAAAAACCACTATTCATTAGCTCGATTCTAATCGAAATAGACTTGCAATTCGCCAAAAACGAATAAATCCGAAGTTATCATGAAATGAAAAACTACTTTTCATTGGCTTGATTCCATTCGATTTGGACTAGCAATTCGCCAAAAACGAACAAACCCAAAGTTAACATTAAATCAAGAACCCCTTTTCATTGGCTCAATTCCAATCCAATGAGATTAGCAATTCGCCAAACACGAACAAATCTGAAGTTATCGTGAAAAGAATAACCACTTTTCACAGCCTCGATTTCAATCGATTTAGACTAGCAAATCGTAAAAAATGAACAAACCCGAAGTTATCATGAAATCAAAAACCACTTTTCATTGGATTGATTCGAATCGAATTAGACTAGCAATTCGCCAAAAATGAACAAACCCGAAGTTATCATGAAATAAAAACCACTTTCCATTAGCTCGATTCGAACCGACTTAGACTAGCAATTTGATAAAAATGAACAAACTTGAAGTTATCATGAAATCAAAAGCCACATTTCATTGGCTCGATTCCAATCGATTTAGACTAGCAATTCGTCAAAAATGAACAGACCCGAAGTTCTCACGAAATCAAGAACCCCTTTTCATTCGCTCGATTCCAATCGAATTAGACTAGCAATTCGCCAAAAATGAACAAACCTGTAGTTATCCTGAAATCAAAAACTACTTTTCATTGGCTCGATTCCAATCGATTTGGGCTAACAATTCGCCAAAAATGAACAAACCCGAAGTTATCAAGAAATCAAAAGTCACTTTTCATTGGCTCGATTCCAATCAAATTGTACTAGTGATTCGCAAAAAATGAACAAACTCGAAGTTATCATGAAATCAAAAACCGCTTTTCATTGGCTCGATCCCAATCGACTTAGAATAGCAATTTGCCAAAATGAACAAGCCCGAAGTTATTGTGAAATCAAAAGCCACATTTCATTGCATCGATTTCAATCGATTTAGACTAGCAAATCGTCAAAAATGAACAAACCCGAAGTTATCATGAAATCAAAAGCCACATTTCATTGCATCGATTTCAATCGATTTAGACTAGCAAATCGTCAAAAATGAACAAACCCGAAGTTATCATGAAATCAAAAACCACTTTTCATTGGCTTGATTCGAATCGAATTAGACTAGCAATTCGCCAAAAATGAACAAACCCGAAGTTATCATGAAATAAAAACCACTTTCCATTAGCTCGAATCGAACTGACTTAGACTAGCAATTTGCTAAAAATGAACAAACTTGAAGTTATCATGAAATCAAAAGCCACATTTCATTGGCTCGATTCCAATCGATTTAGACTAGCAATTCGCCAAAAATGAACAGACCCGAAGTTCTCACGAAATCAAGAACCCCTTTTCATTCGCTCGATTCCAATCGAATTAGACTAGCAATTCGCCAAAAATGAACAAACCTGTAGTTATCCTGAAATCAAAAACTACTTTTCATTGGCTCGATTCCATTCGATTGGGCTAACAATTCGTCAAAAATGAACAACCCCGAAGTTATCAAGAAATCAAAAGCCACTTTTCATTGGCTCGATTCCAATCAAATTGGACTAGCGATTCGCAAAAAATGAACAAACTCGAAGTTATCATGAAATCGAAAACTGCTTTTCATTGGCTCGATCCCAATCGACTTAGAATAGCAAATTGCCAAAATGAACAAGCCCGAAGTTATTGTGAAATCAAAAGCCACATTTCATTGCCTCGATTTCAATCGATTTAGACTAGCAAATCGTCAAAAATGAACAAACCCGAAGTTATCATGAAATCAAAAACCACTTTTCATTGGCTTGATTCCAATCGAATTAGACTAGCAATTCGCCAAAAATGAACAAACCCGAAGTTATCATGAAATGAAAAACCACTTTTCATTGGCTTGATTCCAATCGAATTAGACTAGCAATTCGCCAAAAATGAACAAACCCGAAGTTATCATGAATTCAAAAACTACTTTTCATTGTCTCGATTCCAATCGATTTAGACTAGCAGTTCACCAAAAATGAACAAATTCGAAGTCATCATGAAATCAAGAACCCCTTTTCATTGGCTCAATTCCAATCAAATTAGACTTGCGATTCGCCAAAGACGAACAAATCAGAAGTTATCATGAAATCCAAAACTACTTTTCATTAGCTCGACTCCAATCGATTTAGACTAGGAATTAGCCAAAAATGAACATACTCGAAGTTATCATGAAATTAAAGACCACTTTCATTGGCTCGATTCCAATCGAATTAGACTAGCAATTCGACAAAAATGAACAAACCCGAAGTTATAATGATATCAAAAACCACTTTTCGTTGGCTCTATTCCAATAAAACTAGACTAGCAATTAGCCAAAAATGAACAAACCCAAAGTTATCATGAAATGAAAAACCACTTTTCATTGGATCGATTCCAATCGAATTGGACAAGCGATTCGCCAAAAACAAACAAACCCGAAGTTATCTTGACATCAAAAACCACTATTCATTAGCTCGATTCCAATCGAAATAGGCTTACAATTCGCCAAAAATGAATAAATCTAAAGTTATCATGTAATCGAAAACAACTTTTCATAGGCTCGATTCCATTCGATTTGGACTAGCAATTCGCCAAAAACGAACAAAGCCGAAGTTAACATGAAATCAAGAACCCCTTTTCATTGGCTCAATTCCAATCCAATTAGACTAGCAATTCGCAAAAAAAGAACAAATCTGAAGTTATCATGAAATGAATAACCACTTTTCATTGGCTCGATTCCAATCGATTTAGACTAGCATTCGCCAAAAAATGAACAAACCCGAAGTTATCATGAAATTGAAAACCACTTTTCATTGGCTCGATTCCAATCGAATTAGACTAGCAATTCTCCAAAAATGAACAAACCCGAAGTTATCATGAAATAAAAACCACTTTTCATTAGCTTGATTCGAACCGAATTGGACTAGCAATTTGCCAAAAATGAACAAACCCGAAGTTATCATGAAATCAAAAACCAATTTTCATTAGCTTGATTCCAATCGAATGAGACTAGTGATTCGTCAAAAATGAACAAACCCAAAATTATCATGGAATCAAAAGCCACTTTTCATTTGCTCTATTCCAATCGTTTTAGACTAGCAATTCGCCCAAAATGAACTAGCCCGAAGTTATCGTGGAATGAAAAATCACTTTTCATTGGCTCGATTCCAATAGAATTAGACTCGCAATTCGCTAAAATGAACAAACCCGGATTATAATGAAATCAAAAACCACTTTTCATTGGCTCTATTCCAATTAAGTTAACTAGCAATTCGGGAAAAACGAAAAAATCGAAGTTATCAAGAAACCAAAAACAATTTTCATTAGCTGGATTCCAATCAAATTAGACTGTCAATTCGCCAAAATGATCAAACCCGAAGATATCATGGAATCAAAAGCCACTTTTTATTGTCTCAATTCTAATCCATTTAGACTAGCAATTTGCCAAAAAGGAACAAACCCGAAGTTATCATGAAATTAAAAACCACTTTTCATTGCCTCGATTCCAATCGAATTAGACGAGCAATTCGCCAAAATGAACAAACCCAAAGTTATCATGAAATCAAAAGCCACTTTTCATTTGCTCGATTCCGATCGATTTAGACTAGAAATTCGCCAAAAATGAAAAACCCGAAGTTATCATGAAATGAAAAACCACGTTTTATTGGCTTGATTCCAATCGAATTAGACAAGCAACTCGCCAAAATGAACAAACTCGAAGTTATCATGAAATCAAAAGCCACTTTTCATTAACTCGATTCAAATCGAATTAGGCTAGCAATTCACAAAAAAGGAAAAAAAAAGTTATCATGAAATCAAAAACAACTTTTCATTGGCTTTATTCCAATCGAATTAGACTAGAAATTCAACAAAAATGAACAAACCCGAAGTTATCTTGAAATCAAAAACCACTTTTTATTTGCTCGATTCCAACCGAATTAGACCAGCAATTTGCCAAAACAAAAAAACCCGAATATATCATGAAATCAAAAGCCACTTTTCATTGGCTCGATTCCAATCGATTTAGACTAGCAATTCGCCAAAAATGAACAAACCCGAAGTTATCATGAAATCAAAAACCACTTTTCATTGGCTCGATTCCAATCGAATTAGACCAGCAATTCGTCGAAAACGAACAAACCCGAAGTTATCATGAAATCAAAAACCACTTTTCATTGGCTCAATTCCAGTTAAATTAGTCTAGGAATTCACCAAAAACGAACAAATCCAAAGTTATCATGAAATCAAAAACAACTTTTCATTGGCTCGATTCCAATCGAATTAGACGAGCGATTTGCTAAAAATGTGAAAACCCGAAGTTCTCATGAAATTGAAAACCACTTTTCATTGGCTCGATTCCAATCGAAATAGACTTGCAATTCGCTAAAAATGAACAAACTCGAAGTTATCATGAAATCAAAAACTACTTTTCAATGGCTTGATTCCAATCGAATTAGACGAGCAATTCGCCAAAAACGAACAAACCCGAAGTTATCATGAAATCAAAAAGCACTTTTCATTAGCTCGATTTCAATCGAATTAGACTAGCGATTCACCAAAAATGAACAAACCCGAAATTAACATGAAATCACAAACCACTTTTCATTATCTCGATTCCAATCGAAATAGACTAGGAATTCGCTAAAAATGAACAAATTCAAAGTTATCATGAAATCAAAAACTACTTTTCATTGGCTCGATTCCAATCAACTTAGACTAGAAATTCACCAAAAATGAACAAACTCGAAGTTATCATGAAATCAAAAACCACTTTTCATTAGCTCGATTCCAATCGAATTAGACCAGGAATTTGCCAAAAACAGACAAACCCGAACTTATCATGAAATTGAAAACCACTTTTCATTAGCTCGATTCCAATCGAATTAGACCAACAATTCGCCAAAAACAGACAAACCCGAAGTTATCATGATATCAGAAGCCACTTTTCATTGGCTCAATTCCAATCAAATTAGACTAGTAATTCTCCAAAAATGAACAAATCCGAAGTTATCATGAAATCAAAAACCGCTTTTCATTAGCTGGATTCCAATCAAATTAGACTACCAATTTCCCAAAACGAACAAACCCAAAGATATTATGGAATCAAAAGCCACTTTTCATTGGCTCGATTCTAATCGATTTAGACTAGCAATTCGCCAAAAATGAACAAACCCGAAGTTCTAATGAAAAGAAAAATCACTTTTCATTGGTTCAATTCCAATCGAATTAGACGAGCATTTTGCCAAAATGAACAAACCCGAAGTTATCATGACATCCAAAGCCACTTTTCATTTGCTCGATTCCAACCGATTTAAACTAGTAGTTCGCCAAAAACTAAAAAAATTGAATTTAACATGAAATCAAGAACCCCTTTACATTGGCTCAATTCGAATCCAATTAGACTAGCAATTCGCCAAAAATGAACAAATCCGAAGTTATCGTGAAATGGAAAACCACATGTCATTGGCTCGATTCCAATCGATTTAGACTAGCATTCGCCAAAAATGAACAAACCCGAAGTTATCATGAATTTAGAAACCACTTTTCATTGGTTCGATTCCAATCGAATCAGACTAACAATTCTCCAAAAATAAACAAACCCGAAGTTATCTGGAAATAAAAACCACATTTTATTAGCTCAATTCGAACCGAATTAGACTAGCAATTTGCCAAAAATGAACAAACACGAAGTTATCATGAAATCAAAAACCACTTTTCATTGGCTCGATTCCAATCCATTTAGACTAGCAATTCGCAAAAAATGAACAGACCCAAAGTTATCATGAAATCAAGAACCCCTTTTCATTGGCTCGATTCCAATCGAATTAGACTAGCAATTCGCCTAAAATGAACAAACCCGAAGTTATCCTAAAATCAAAAACTACTTTTCATTGACTTCATTCCAATCGAAATAGACGAGCAATTCGCCAAAAATGAATAAACCCGAAGTTGTCATGAAATAAAAAAAATTCTTTGGCTTGATTCCAATCGAATTCGACTAGCAATTCGCCAAAAAGAAAAACCCGAAGTTACCATGAAATCAAAAACCACTTTTCATTGGCTTGATTCCAATCAAATAGACGAGCAATTCACCAAAATGAACAAACCCGAAGTTATAATGAAATCAAATGCTAGTTTTCATTGGCTCGATTCCAATCGATTTAGACTAGCAATTCACTAAAAATGAACAAACCCGATGTTATCATGAAATCAAAAACAACTTTTCATTGGTTCGATTCTAATCAAATTAGACTAACAATTCGCTAAAAACAAACAAACCCAAAGTTATCATGAAATCAAAAACCACTTTTCATTAGCTGGATTCCAATCGAATTAGACTACTAATTTGCCAAAACGAACAAACCTAAAGATATTATGGAATCAAAAGCCACTTTTCATTGGCTCGATTCTAATAGATTTAGACTAGAAATTCGGTAAATATGAACAAACCCGAAGTTATCATGAAATGAAAAACCACTTATCACTGGCTCGATTTCAATCGAATTAGACGAGCAATTCACCAAAACAAACAAGCCCAAAGTTATCAGAAAATCAAAAGCCACTTTACATTTGCTCGATTCCAATCAATTTAGACTAGCAATTCATCAAAAATTAACAAAACCGAAGTTATCATGAAATGAGAAATCACTTTTCATTGGCTCGATTCCAATCGAATTGGACAAGCAATTCGCCAAAAATGAACAAACCCGAAATTATCATGAAATCAAAAACCACATTTCATTGGCTCGATTCCAATCGAAATAGACGAGCAATTCGCCAAAACGAACAAAGTCGAAGTTTTAATGAAATCAAACGCCACTTTTCATTGGCTCGATTCCAATCGAATTAGACTAGCAATTCGCCAAAAAAGAACAAACCCGAAGTCATCATGAAATTAAAAACCACTTTTCATTGGCTCGATTCCAATTGAATTAGACTAGCAATTCACCAAAAATGAACAAACCTGAAGTTATCCTAAAATCAAAAACCACTTTTCATTGGCTCGATTCCAATCGAATTATACTAGCGATTCGCCAATAATGAACAAACCCGAAGTCATCATGAAATCAAAAACCAATTTTCATTAGCTCGATTCTAATCAAAAGAGTCTAGCAATTCATCAGAAATGAACAAACTCGAAGTTATCATGAAATCAAAAATGACTTTTCATTGGCTCGATTCCAATTGATTTAGACTAGCAATTCGCCAAAAACGAACAAACCCGATGTTATCATGAAATGAAAAACCACATTTCATTGGCTCGGTTCCATCGAATTAGACTAGCAATTCACCAAAAATGAACAAACCCG
This sequence comes from Olea europaea var. sylvestris, assembly GCF_002742605.1. Classification (NCBI taxonomy): domain Eukaryota; kingdom Viridiplantae; phylum Streptophyta; class Magnoliopsida; order Lamiales; family Oleaceae; genus Olea; species Olea europaea. The sequence goes on along the minus strand of NW_019243906.1, from coordinate 23,099 downwards.
AAGTTATCATGAAATCAAAAACCACTTTTCATTGGCTCGATTCCAATCGAAATAGACGAGCAGTTCGCCAAAACGAACAAACCTGAAGTTAAAATGAAATCAAATGCCACTTTTTATTTTCTCGATTCCAATCGATTTAGACTAGCAATTCACAAAAAATGAACAAACCCGAAGTTATCATGAAATCAGAAACCACTTTTCATTGGCTCGATTCCAATCGAATTAGACTAGCAATTCACCAAAAATGAACAAACCCGAAGTTATCATGAAATCAGAAACCACTTTTCATTGGCTCGATTCCAATCGAATTAGACTAGCAATTCGCCAAAAACGAACAAACCCAGAGTTATCATGAAATCAAAAATCACTTTTCATTGGCTCGATTCCAATCGAAATAGACGAGGAATTCTCCAAAATGAACAAACCCGAAGTTATAATTGTTACACCCCGAACTTAAGCTTCGAGGGTCACATACTAAACATAATAGCTTCTACCTTTGGTACATGTAAATACTCTTAAATAGAAGTATTACATGTTAGAAACTTATTTTCAATTTGGTAAAATGTCTCTCATAAAATTTAAAGGTCGGTAGAAGTGCATGTCGACATGAAATTATACTTTACATATACGGACTCGGCACTGCCACGGTTAGTTGGGGTAGCAAGTTCGACTATTTTTATAAAATTCATCCCAACTCTATTTTCTATGAAATTTATGACATTAGAAAGATATTTTCAAGTAGTTTTCTAGGTTAAAATATGAAAAAGTTCCAAGTTCATATGATATGGGTGTTTTATTGAAAACAATGAGGTATTGCACAGAAATTTCAGATTGACCCTTCAACGTTTGAAAATTCATATCTCAGGCTATAGATATCCAAATTGAGTGATTCTAGTGCCCATATTAAGAAAACTCAATGAGGAACGGAACAATATTTTCAGAGTCTCAAATGGACGTTTATGAAGTCAGAAATAACGTTTTGAAGTTGACCCAAAAACTGTCCCGTTTCTGCCTTTTTATCACTTGCAACGGAAAGTAAAAACAAAAAAAAAGTCTCTTAATATAACATGATAGATATAATTACATAATTTACTTCCAGTACCATATTACATCATGTCTTATACATGTTTTTATATAATAACAAAAGCAAAACATATGGAAAGCAGTCAAACAAAACATACAAAACAGAAACTTCGATTTAAAATAATTTTATCCTTGATCCATCATCGAACTCCACAATTATGAATCTGAAAATTTAATATGAAATACTATGAGTATAAAGAATACTCAGTAAGATACCATGCTTGGATTTAACATGTCAATACTACACAAAAGAAAGCATTTAAACACATACTTGTACATTCCAGCTTGCCGGTGCCCTTCGGACTTGTCCTAAGGCATAAATAGATATCTAACTTTGTGGACTTGTCCATGTCTTTCATATTATGGTTTTCATGCATAACTTAAGCATAAATATTACTATGAAATCCTACTACTTAAGCACAGAAAATATCTTACTATAAAACTTGAAGAAATCTTGGTTGAAAGATGAATTGAGAATGCTAGACTTTATCCTGTCTTTCTCACGTCAACTGCCCTTTAAAACAAGTGATATTCTAATTTTTCTTGCAAGAAATAAATGGCAGCAACATTACTATTTATAGGTAAGAAAAAAATGATTAATTAAGGTGATTCTTCAACCAATTCTACACGTGGGCAGCATGAAAGAAAATCTTAACTTCAATTAAACACCTATGCATGCCTTTAGCCACCACATGCTTAAGTTAAAACACCTCATGCTTGCCTTAGCCACTTCATGCTTAAATTTAAACAATTCATGCATTGCCTTAGCCACCCCACTCACGGCCAAGAGGAGAAAAAAATGTTTACCTTGGTAATTAGGTGTAAAATGGACATTTATCCCAAACCCCTAATTAACAAATTATTTGGAAAACTTTTTAATAAATCAACCAATGCAAAATTTGGCAACCATAAATAATTTTGGCCATAATAAATTTTGAAAAGTTAAATTGCTATCCTAAAAATTGAATGAGCACAAAATTCGGAGTATTACAATAATGAAATGAAACGCCACTTTTCATTGGCTCGATTGCAATCAATTTAGACTAGCAATTCGCCAAAAATGAACAACCGAAGTTATTATGAAATCAAAAACCACTTTCCATTGGTTCGATTCCAATCGATTTAGACTAGCAATTCGCCAAAAACAAACAAACCCGAAGTTATCATGAAATCAAAAGCCACTTTTCATTAGCTAGATTCCAATTGGATTAGACTAGCTATTCGCGAAAAATGAACAAATCCAAAGTTATCATGATATCGAAAGTCACTTTTCATTGGCTAGATTCCAATCGAATATGACTAGCAATTTGCCGAAAACGAACAAATCCGAAGTTATCATGCAATCAAAAACCACTTTTCATTAGCTAGATTCCAATCGAATTTGGTTACCAATTCGCCAAAACAAACAAACCCAAAGATATCATGGAATCAAAAGCCACTTTTCATTGGCACGATTCTAATCAATTTAGACTTCCAATTCACCAAAAATGAGCAAACCTGAAGTTATCATGAAATGAAAAACAACTTTTCACTGGCTTGATTCCAGTCGAATTAGACGAGTAATTATCCAAAACAAACAACCCCTAAGTTGTCATGAAATCAAAAGCCATTTTTCATTTGCTCGATTCCAATCGATTTAGACTAGCAATTCGCCAAAAAATAAACAAAACTGAAGTTATCATGAAATGAAAAACCACTTTTCATTGGCGCGATTCCAATCGAATTAGTCTAGCAATTCGCATTAAATGAACAAACCCAAAGTTATAAGGAAATCAAAAACCACTTTTCATTGTCTCTATTCCAATCAAATCAGACTAGCAATTTGCCAAAAATGAACAAATCTGAAGTTATCATGAAATCAAAAACCACTTTTCGTTAGCTGGATTCCAATCGAATTAGACTCCCAATTCCCCAAAACGAACAAACACGAAGTTATCATGAAATCAAAAGCCACTTTTCATTTGCTCTTTTAGACTAGCAATTTGCCAAAAACGAACAAACCTAAAGTTATCATGGAATGAAAAACCTTTTTTCATTGGCTCGATTCCAATCGAATTAGACTAACAATTCGCCAAAAACGAACAAACCCAAAGTTATAATGAAATCAAAAACCACTTTTCATTGGCTCCATTCCAATAATATTAGACTAGCAATTCGCGAAAAATGAACAAATCAGAGTTATCATGAAATCAAAAAGCACTTTTCATTAGCTGGATTCCAATCGAATTAGACTGGCAATTCGCCAAAACGATCAAACTCGAAGATATTATGGAATCAAAAGCCACTTTTCACTGGCTCGATTCTAATCGATATAGACTAGCAATTCGTCAAAAATGAACAAACCCGAAGTTATCATGAAATGAAAAATCACTTTTCACTGGCTCAATTCCAATCGAATTAGACGAGCAATTCTCTAAAAATGAACAAGTTCGAAGTTATCATGAAATCAAAAACTACTTTTTATTGGCTCGATTCCAATCAAATTAGAGGAGCAATTCGCCAAAAATGAACAAACCCGAAGTTATCATGAAATTAAAAACCACTTTTCATTAGCTCGATTCCAATCGAAATAGACTAACTATTTTTCGAAAACGAACAAACCCGAACTTATCATGAAATCAAAAATCACTTTTCATTGGCTCAATTCCAATTAAATTAGACTAGCAATTCGCCAGAAATGAATAAATCTGAAGTTATCATGAAATCAAAAACTAATTTTCATTGGCTCGATTCCAATCGAATTAGACAAGCGGCTAAAAATGAGCAAACCCGAAGTTATCATGAAATCAAAAACCACTTTTCATTAGCTCGATTCCAATCGAAATAGATTAGTAATTCGCCAAAAATGAACAAACTCGAAGTTATCATGAAATCAAAAAACCACTTTTCATTGGCTCGATTCCAATCGAATTAGACGAGCAATTCGCCAAAAACGAACAAACCTGAAGTTATCATGAAATGAAAAACCACTTTTCTTTGGCTCGATTCCAATCGAATTAGACTAGCAATTAGCCAAAACAAACCCGAAGTTATCATGAAATCAAAAACAACTTTTCATTAGCTCGATTCCAATCAAATTAGATTAGCATTTTGCCAAAAACGAACAAACCCGAAGTTATCGTGAAATCAAAAATCATTTCAAATTAGCTCGATTCCAATCGAATACCTTAAACTTTTCATTTTCCTTTTGCTTTAAAAAAAACATGGTCTACAGAACCGGCTAAACCTTGCTCGGATACCACGCTGTAACACCCCGACACCTAGTGGACCGGAACGTTACTTACTTTACTTAGCTTAACCGGTGGTTTAGTAACAAGTGTATACATTTTAGCAGAAGTGTACATCTTCGGATAATAATTTTAATAACAATACTTCAAATACTTTAAACAAAAATACTGAATCATTTTCCAAAACAAACAAATGTAATTTATTTGAAGAAAATATAACTTGTTCTTCCATTCTGCGTTATTCAAAACTTTAAAGAAATAACATTGGAAAACATTTCATAAAAATAAATCCAAATCACTTATTCACCGAATTTCCATGGACTCATTGTATTACTCTCCATCTTCTCCTCCATTCATGCCCGAGGTAGAATTCCTTCAATCTGTAGACATGGGATTAAACCCATGAGTTGAAAAACTCAATAGGTGTCATAGGTGCATTCATGATCAAGCTATACATTTCAAAACATTAACTTTATAACTTTTCATACATGCCGTACCCGGAGGCACCATTTGACATGAAGGGGTATGCCGTACCCGAGGGCACCATTTGACATACGAACATTTTTTCAACATAGAGGGGTATGCCATACCGGAGTACCATTTGACATACAACCATTAACATAGAGGGATATGCCGTACCGGAGTACCATTTGACATACAAACATTAACATGAATCGAAACTTATAACTTAACACGATTAAACACATTGCACCTCTACCTACCTTGATTGACGCTTTTGAAACTTTGAAAACTTGGATTGAAAACTTTGATGAAACTTGGACGTTGAAAGAAATGCACTACTTGGATGTTTGAAAACCGTTGAGAATTGATGCTTGAAAACACTTCTTAAACTTCTAGGAAAAATAGTTTCCCTCCCTCTCTTTTTCTCTCCTGGAAACTCTTTCTTTAGCATGTAAAAGCTCTTGCTTTTGGTGTGTGAAAAAATGAGTGAAATGAGGTCTCTATTTATATGTAAGTATTCCATAACTTAAAGCAAATGAAGGGACAAATTTCATTTAAGAGAGAAAACATGGGTGCCATTTAAGTTTGAGGTTAAATGCTTCAATTTAGTTGGGTTTTTATTTCCAAAAAAGTGGGTGGCCCTTTGAGAAAATAATTGATGAAAATAAATATTTAAATTCTAGAGAAAAACGATAATTTTCATTTCAGGCAGTTTCGATAGACCGGTTGTAGTCCAGTTGACACTGCATAGCCTTCAATATTTCTATCATAACTTCTTCTCCCGATATCCGATTGAGATAATTCAAAGTAAATTGGAAAGCTAACTCAAAGAACTACAACTTTTATTTGTAAATCATTTTCCAAATCGAATGTTTCCTATGTCGAAAATGGGTCTCAAATGAGACTAAAAATCTGAAGTATACTTTAGTCATCCAGTATTCATGTCTTAGTGTCACTAAGGTGTCTAGAATTATTTAGGGTTCTACATGGATTCCAATCGAATTAGACTGCCAATTCACCAAAACGATCAAACCCGAAGATATCATGGAATCAAAAGCCACTTTTCATTGGCTCGATTCCAATCGAATTAGACGAGCAATTCGCCAAAGCGAACAAACCCGAAGTTATCATGAGATCAAAAGCCACTTTTCATTTGCTCGATTCCAATCGATTTAGACTAGCAATTCGCCAAAAATGAACAAACCAGAAATTATCATGAAATGAAAATCCACTTTCCATTGGCTCGATTCCAATCAAATTAGACTAGCAATTTGCCAAAAACAAACAAAACTCAAAGTTATCATGAAATCAAAAACCAATTTTCATTGGCTCGATTCTAATCGAATTAAGCTAGCAATTCGCCAAAAAGGAACAAACCTGAAGTTATCATGAAATCAAAAGCAACTTTCCATTGCCTAGATTCCAATCAAATTAGACTAGCAATTCGCCACAATGATCAAACCCGAAGTTATCATGAAATCTAAAAATGAAAAAATTCGAAGTTATCATGAAATCAAAAACCGCTTTTCATTAGCTCGATTCCAATCGAATTAGAGGAGCAATTCGCCAAAAAGGAACAAACCCGAAGTTATCATGAAATGAAAAAACGCTTTTCTTTGGCTCGATTCTAATCAATTTAGACTAGCAATTCGTCGAAAACAAACAAACCCGAAGTTGTGAAGAAATGAAAAACCAGTTTTCTTTGGCTCGTTTCCTATCTAATTAAACTAGCAATTCGCCCAAAACGGACAAGCTCAAAGTTATCGTGAAGTCAAAAACCACTTTTCATTCACTCGATTCCGATCGAATTAGACCAGCAATTTGGCCAAAATGAACAAATCGAAAGTTATCATGTAATCAAAAGACACTTTTTGTTGGCTCGATTCCAATCGATTTAGACTTGCAATTCGCCAAAAATGAACAAACCTGAAGCTATCATGGAATGAAAAACCACTTTTCATTGGCTCGATTCCAATCGAATTAGACAAGCAATTCGCCAAATTAAACAAACCAGAAGTTATCATGAAATCAGAAGCCACTTTTCATTGGCTTGATTCGAATTGATTTAGACTAGCAATTCGCTAAAAATGAACAAACCCGAAGTTATCGTGAAATGAAAAACCACTTTTCATTGGCTCAATTCCAATCGAATAAGACTAGCAATTCGCTAAAAACAAACAAACCCGAGGTTATCATGAAATCAAAAACCAATTTTCATTGGCTCGATTCCAATCGAATTAGGCTAGTAATTCGCCAAAAAGGAACAAGCCTGAAGTTATCATGAAATCAAAAACAGCTTTTTATTGGATCAATTCCAATCTAATTAGACTAACAATTCGCCAAAATGATCAAACCCGAAGTAATCATGAAATCAAAAACCACTTTTCATTAGCATTTGCCAAAATGAAAAACTGCAAAGTTATAATGAAATCAAAATCCACTTTTCATTGGCTCGATTCCAATTGATTTAGGCAATTCTCCAAAAATGAACAGACCCGAATTTATCATGAAATCAAAAATCACTTTTCATCGGCTTGATTCCAATCGATTTAGACTAGCAATTCGTCAAAAATGAACAAACCTGAAGTTATCATAAAATCAAAAACCACTTTTCATTGGCTTGATTCCAATCGATTTAGACTAGCAATTCGTCAAAAATGAACAAACCTGAAGTTATCATAAAATCAAAAATCACTTTTCTTTGGCTGGATTCCAATCGAATTAGACTAGTGATTCGTCGAAAATGAACAAACACGTAGTTATCATGAAATCAAAAACCACATTTCATTGGCTCAATTCCAATTAAATTAGACTAGCAATTCGCCAAAAATGAACAAATCCGAAGTTATCATGAAATCAAAAACTACTTTTCATTGGGTCGATTCCAATCGAATTACACAAGCAATTCGCCAAAAATGAACAAACCCGAAGTGATCATGAAATCAAAAACCACGTTTCATTAGCTCGATTCCAATCGAAATTGACTAGTAATTCGCCAAAAATGAACAAACTTGAAGTTATCATGAAATCAAAAACCACTTTTCATTGGCTCGATTCCAATCGAATTAGACGAGCAGTTTGCCAAAAATGAACAAACCCGAAGTTATCAGCAAAACAAAAACCACTTTTCATTAGCTCGATTCCAATCGAAATAGACAAGCAATTCGCAAAAAACGAACAAACCCGAAGTTATCATGAAATCCAAAGCGAGTTTTCATTGGCTCGATTCCAATCGAATTAGCCAAGCAATTCGCCAAAAACGAACAAACCCGAAGTTATCATGAAATCCAAAGCGAGTTTTCATTGGCTCGATTCCAATCGAATTAGCCAAGCAATTCGCCAAAAACGAACAAACCCGAAGTTATAATGAAATGAAAAACCACTTTTCACTGGCTCGATTCCAATCTAATTAGACTAGCAATTTGCTAAAAAAGAAAAAATCCGAAGTTATCATGAAATCAAAAACCGCATTTCATTAGCTCGATTCCAATCGAATTGGACTAGCAATTCGCCAAAACGAACAAACCCGAAGTTATCATAAAATCAAAAGCCACATTTCATTGGCTCGATTCTAATCAATTTAGACTAGGAATTCGCCAAAAAGGAACAAACCCTAAGTTATCATGAAATCAAAAACCACTTTTCTTTGGCTGGATTCCATTCAAATTAGACTAGCAGTTCGCAAAAAATGAAAAACCCGAAGTAATCATGAAATGAAAAACCACTTTTCATTTGGTCGATTCCAATCAAATTAGACTAGCAGTTCGCCAAAAATGAACAAACCCGAAGTTATCATGAAATCAAAAACCACTTTTCATTGTCTTGATTCCAATCGAATTAGGCTAGCAATTCGTCGAAAATGACCTAGCCCGAAGTTACCACTTTTCATTGGCTCAATTCGAATCGAATTAGACTAGCAATTTGCCAAAAACGAAAAAATTCGAGGTTATCATGAAGTCAAAAATCACTTTTCATCAGATCGATTTCAATCGAATTAGACTAGCTCGCCAAAAATGAACAAATCCGAAGTTATCATGAAATCAAAAACCACTTTTCATTAGCTCTATTCCCGTCGAATCAGACAAGCAATTCGCCAAAAATGAACTACTCTAAGTTCTCATGAAATCAAAAACCACTTTTCATTGGCTCGAATCCAATCTAATTAGACAAGCAATTCGCCAAAAACAAGCAAACCCGGAGATATCATGAAATCAAAAACAACTTCTCATTGGCTCAATTCCAATCGAATTAGACTAGCAATTCACCAAAAACGAAGAAACCCGAAGCTATCAAGAAATCAAAAATCACTTTTCATTAGCTCGATTCCAGTCGAATTAGACTAGCAATTCACCAAAAACGAAGAAACCCGAAGCTATCAAGAAATCAAAAATCACTTTTCATTAGCTCGATTCCAGTCGAATTAGACTAGCAATTCGCCAAAAATGAAGAAAATCGATGTTATCATGAAATCAAAAACCACTTTTCTTTGGCTTGATTCCGATCGAATTAGACCGGCAATTCGCCAAAAACGAACAAACTCTAAGTTATCAGGAAATCAAAATCGATTTTCATCGGCTCGATTCCAATCGAATTAGACTTGCAATTCGCCAAAATGAACAAATTCGAAGCTATCATGAAATCAAAAGCCACTTTTCATTGGCTCGATTCCAATCGAATTAGACTAGCAATTTGCCAAAAACGGACAAATCGAAAGTTATCATGAAATCAAAATCCATGTTTCATTAGCTCGATTCCAACCAAATTAGACTAGCAATTAGCTAAAAAAGAACAAATTAGAAGTTATAATGAAATCAAAAACCACTTTTCATTAGCTCGATTCCAATCAAATTGGACGAGCAATTCTCCAAAATGAACAAACCCGAAGTTATCATGAAATCGAAAGCCACTTTTCCTTGGCTCCATTCGATTCGATTTAGACTAGCAATTCGCCAAAAATGAACAAACCCGAAGTTAAAATGAAATGAAAGATAACTTTTCATTGGCTCGATTCCAATCGAATTAGACGAACAATTTGCCAAAACGAAATAACCCGAAGTTATCATGAAAGCACAAGCCACATTTCATTGGCTCGATTCCAATCGATTTAGACTAGCAATTCGCCAAAAATGGGCTAACCCGAAGTCACCACTTTTCATTGGCTCGATTCCAATCGAATTAGACCAGAAATTTGCCAAAAACAAACAAACTCGAGGCTATCATGAAATCAAAAATCACATTTCATCGGCTCGATTCCAATCAAATTAGACTAGCAATTCGCCAAAAACTAACAAATCCGAAGTTATTATGAAATCAAAAGCCACTTTTCATTGGATCTATTCCAATCGATTTAGACTAGCAATTCGCCAAACCAAGCAAATCCGAAGTTATCATGAAATCAAAAGCTGCTTTTCATTGGCTCGATTCCAATCGATTTAGACTAGTAATCCAACAAAAATGAACAAACCCGAAGTCATCATTAAATGAAAAACCCCTTTTCATTGGCTAAATTCCAATTTAGTTAGACTCGAATTTCGCCAAAAAGAACAAACCCAAAGTAATCATGAAATTAATAATCACTTTTCATTGGCTCGATTCCAATCGAATTAGACTAGTGATTCTCCAAAAATGAACAAACCCGAAGTTATCATGAAATAAAAAGCCACTTTTCATTGGCTCGATTTAGACTAGCAATTCGCAAAAAATGAACAACCCGATGTTATTATGAAATCAAAACCCACTTTTCATTGGCTCAATTTAGACTAGCAATTCGCCAAAAACGAACAAACCTGAAGTTATTATGAAATGAGAAACCACTTTTCATTGGCTGGATTCCAATCGAATTAGACTAGCGATTCGCCAAAAATGAACAAACTCGAAGTTATCATAAAATTAAAAACCACTTTTCATTAGCTCGATTCCTTTTCATCGGCTCCTTTATAATCGAATTAGACGAGCAATTCACCAAAATGAACAAACCCGAAGTTATCATGAAATGAAAATCCACTTTTCATTGGCTCGATTCATATCGAATTAGACTAGCAATTCGCCAAAAATGAACAAACCCGAAGATATCATGAAATCAAAAACAACTTTTCATTTGCTCGATTCCAACTGAATTAGACTAGCAATCGGCCAAAAACGAACAAACCCGAAGTTATCATGAACTGAAAAACCACTTTTCACTAGCTCGACTCCAATCGAATTAGACTAGCAATTCGCCTAAAACAAGCAAACCCGAAGATATCACGAAATCAAAAACAACTTTTCATTGGCTCGATTCCATTCGAATTAGACTAGCAATTCGCCAAAAATGAACTAACCCGAAGTTATCATGAAATCAAAAACCACTTTTCATTGGCTCTATTCCAATCAAATTAGAATAGCAATTTGCCAAAAACGAGCAAAACCTAAAGTTATCATGAAATAAAAAACCACTTTTCATTGGCTCGATTCCAATCGAATTGGACTAGCAATTCACCGAAAACGAACAAACCTGAAAATATCTTGAAATCAAAAAGCACTTTTCATTAGCTCGATTCTAATCGAATTGGACTAGCAATTCGCCGAAACGAATAAACCCGAAGTTATCATGAAATCAAAAGCCACTTTGCATTTGCTCGATTCCATTCGATTTAGACTAGCAATTCGCCAAAAACGAACAAACCCTCAGTTAACATGAAATGAAAAATAACTTTTCATTGGCTCGATTCCAATCGAATTAGACAAGCAATTCGCCAAAAATGAACTAACCCGAAGTTACCACTTTTCATTGGCTCGATTCCAATCCAATTAGACTAGCAATTTGCCAGAAATGAATAAACCCGAGGTTATCGTGAAATAAAAACCACTTTTCATCGGCTCGATTTCAATCGAATTAGACTAGCAATTCGCCAGAAATGAACCAATCTGAAGTTATCATGAAACCAAAAACCACTTTCCATTAGATCGATTCCTATCGAATTAGACTAGCAATTCGCCAAAATGAACAAACCCACAGTTATCATGAAATCAAAGGCCACTTTTCATTGGCTCGATTCCAATTAATTTAGACTCGTAATTCGCCAAAAATGAACAAACCCGAAGTTAACAAGAAATGAAAAACCACTATTCATTGGCTCGATTCGAATAGAATTAGACGAGCAATTTGCTAAAACGAACAAACCCGAAGCTATCATGAAATCAAAAGCCACATTTCATTGTCTCGATTCCAATCGATTTAGACTAACAGTTCGCCAAAAATGAACAAACCTGAAGTTATCATGAAATAAAAAACCACTTTTCGTTGGCTCAATTCCAATCGAATTAGACGAGCGATTCGCCAAAATGAACATGTCCAAAGTTATCATGGAATCAAAAGCCACATTTCATTGGCTCGATTCCTATCGATTTAGACTAGCAATTCGCCAAAAACGAACAGACCCGAAGTTATCATAAAATCAAAAACCTGACTTCATTATCTCGATTCCAATCAAATTAGACAAGCAATTTGCCAAAAATGAACAAATCCGAAGTTATCATGAAATCAAAAACCACTTTTCATTAGCTCAATTCCAATCGAATTGGACTAGCAATTCGCTAAAATGAACAAACACGAAGTTATCATGAAATCAAAAGCCACTTTTCATTGGCTCGATTCCATTCGATTTAGACTAGCAATTCGCCAAAAATTAACAAACCCGAGTTAACATGAAATGAAAAATAACTTTTCATTGGCTCGATTCCAATCGAATTAGACGAGCAATTCGCCAAAAATGAACTAACCCGAAGTTACCACTTTTCATTGGCTCGATTCCAATCGAATTAGATTAGCAATTTGCCAGAAATGAATAAACCCGAGGTTATCGTGAAATAAAAAACCACCTTTCGTCGGCTCGATTCCAATCGAATTAGACTAGCAATTCGCCAAAAACGAACTAATCTGAAGTTATCATGAAATCAAAAACCACTTTCCATTAGATTGATTCCTATCGAATCAGACCAGCAATTCGCCAAAATGAACAAACCCACAGTTATCATGAAATCAAAAGCCACTTTTCATTGGCTCGATTCCAATTGATTTAGACTTGCAATTCGCCAAAAATGAACAAACCCGAAGTTGACAAGAAATGAAAAACCACTAATCATTGGCTCGATTTGAATCGAATTAGACGAGCAATTTGCCAAAACGAACAAACCCGAAGCTATTATGAAATCAAAAGCCACATTTCATTGTCTCGATTTCAATCGATTTAGACTAGCAGTTCGCCAAAAACGAACAAACCTGAAGTTATCATGAAATAAAAAACCACATTTCATTATCTCGATTCCAATCGAATTAGACAAGTAATTTGCCAAAAATGAACAAATCCGAAGTTATCATGAAATCAAAAACCACTTTTCATTAGCTCAATTCCAATCGAATTGGACTAGCAATTCGCTAAAATGAACAAACGCGAAGTTATCATGAAATCAAAAGCCACTTTTCATTGGCTCGATTTCATTCGATTTAGACTAGCAATTCGCCAAAAATGAACAAACCGGAGTTAACATGAAATGAAAATTAACTTTTCATTGGCTCGATTCCAATCGAATTAGACGAACAATTCGCCAAAACAAAAAAACTCGAAGTTATCATGAAATCAAAACCCACATTTCATTAGCTCGATTCCAATCGATTTAGATTAGCAATTTGCCAAAAATGAACTAACCCGAAGTCACCACTTTTCATTTGCTCGATTCCAATCGAATTAGACTAGTAATTAGCCAAAAACGAACAAACCAGAGGTTATCATGAAATGGAAAACCACTTTTCATCGGCTCCTTTCCAATCGAATTAGACTAGCAATTCTCCAAAAATGAGCAAATCTGAAGTTATCATGAAATCAAAAACCACTTTTAATTAGCTTGATTCCAATCGAATTCGACTAGCAATNAAAATGAACAAACCCTAAGTTATCGTGAAATGAAAAACCACTTTTCAATGGCTCGAATCCAATCGAACAGACAAGCAATTCGCGAAAAATGAACAAATTCAAAGTTATCATGAAATCAAAAGCCACTTTTCATTCCCTCGATTTCAATCGATTTAGACTAGAAATTCGACAAAACCGAACAAATTCGAAGTTATCATGAAATGAAAAACCAATTTTCATTGGCTCGATTCCAATCGAATAGACTAGCAATTCGTCAAAAACGAACAAACCCGAAGTTATAATGAACTCAAAAACCACTTTTCATTGGCTCGATTCCAATCAAATTAGACAAGCAATTCGTCAAAAAGGAACAAATCGAAAGTTATCATGAAATCAAAAACAACTTTTCATTGGCTCGATTCCAATCGATTTAGACTAGCAATTCGCAAAAAATGAATAAACCTGAAGTGAACATGAAATTAAAAACCAGTTTTCATTATCTTGATTCCAATCGAATTAGACTAATAATTTGTCAAAAATGAAGAAATCCAAAGTTATCATAAAATCAAAAACAACTTTTCATTATCTCGATTCCAATCGAATTAGACTAGCAATTCGCCAAAAACGAACAAACCCGAAATTATAATGAAATTAAAAACCACTTTTCATTAGCTAGATTCCAATCGAACTAGACTAGCAATTCGCCAAAAATGAGCAAATCTGAAGTTATCATGAAATCAAAAGCCACCTTTCATTCCCTCGATTTCAATCGATTTAGACTAACAATTCGCCAAAAATGAACAAATTCGAAGGTATCATGAAATCAAAAGCCACCTTTCATTCCCTCGATTTCAATCGATTTAGACTAACAATTCGCCAAAAATGAACAAATTCGAAGGTATCATGAAATCAAAAGCCACCTTTCATTCCCTCGATTTCAATCGATTTAGACTAACAATTCGCCAAAAATGAACAAATTCGAAGGTATCATGAAATCAAAAGCCACCTTTCATTCCCTCGATTTCAATCGATTTAGACTAACAATTCGCCAAAAATGAACAAACCCTAAGTTATCGTGAAATGAAAAACCACTTTTCAATGGCTCGAATCCAATCGAACAGACAAGCAATTCGCCAAAAATGAACAAATTCGAAGTTATCATGAAATCAAAAGCCACCTTTCATTCCCTCGATTTCAATCGATTTAGACTAGAAATTCGACAAAATCGAACAAATTCGAAGTTATCATGAAATAAAAAACCAATTTTCATTGGCTCGATTCCAATTGAATAGACTAGCAATTCGTCAAAAATGAACAAACCCGAAGTTATAATGAAATCAAAAACCACTTTTGACTGGCTCGATTCCAATCGAATTAGACAAGCAATTCGTCAAAAAGGAACAAATTGAAAGTTATCATGAAATCAAAAACAACTTTTTATTGACTCGATTCCAATCGATTTAGACTAGCAATTTGCCAAAAACGAACAAAAGCGAAGTTATCATGAAATGAAAAACCACTTTTCATTTTCTCGATTCCAATCGAATTAGACTAGCAATTCGCCAAAACGAACAAACCCGAAGTTATCATGAAATCAAAAGCCACTTTTCGTTGGCTCGATTCCGTTGGATTTAGATTAGCAATTCGCCAAAAATTAAAAAACCCGAAGTTAACATGGAGTGAAAAACCACATTTCATTGGTTCGATTCCAATCGAATTAGAAGATTAATACGCCAAAATGAAAAAATCCAAAGTTGTCATGAAATCAAAAGCCAAATTTTATTGGCTCGATTCCAATCGAATTAGACTAACGATTCGCCAAAAATGAACAATCTCGAAGTTATTATGAAATGAAACTTTTCATAGGCTTGATTCCAATCGAATTAGACTAACGATTCGCCAAAAATGAACAATCTCGAAGTTATTATGAAATGAAACTTTTCATAGGCTTGATTCCAATCGAATTAGACTAACGATTCGCCAAAAATGAACAATCTCGAAGTTATTATGAAATGAAACTTTTCATAGGCTTGATTCCAATCGAATTAGACTAACGATTCGCCAAAAATGAACAATCTCGAAGTTATTATGAAATGAAACTTTTCATAGGCTTGATTCCAATCGAATTAGACTAACGATTCGCCAAAAATGAACAATCTCGAAGTTATTATGAAATGAAACTTTTCATAGGCTTGATTCCAATCGAATTAGACTAACGATTCGCCAAAAATGAACAAACTTGAAGTTATCATGAAATCAAAAGCCACTTTTCATTGGCTCGATTCCAATCGAGTTAGACTAGCAATTGGCCAAAAATGAACAAAGCCGAAGTAATCATGAAATCAATAACCACTTTTCATTGGCGCGATTCCAATCGAATTAAAATAGCAATTCGCCAAAAATGAACAAACTCGAAGTTATTATGAAATGAAACTTTTCATAGGCTTGATTCCAATCGAATTAGACTAGAAATTCGCCAAAAATGAACAAACCCAAAGTTATTATGAAATCAAAAACCACTTTTCATTGGCTCCATTCCAATCGAATTAGACTAACGATTCGCCAAAAATGAACAAACCTGAAGTTGCCATGAAATCAAAAATCACTTTTCAATAGCTCGATTTCTTTTCATCGGCTCGATTACAATCGAATTAGACGAGTAATTCGCTAAAACGAACAAACCCGAAGTTATCATGAAATGAAAAATCACTTTTCATTGCCTCGATTCCAATTGAATTAGACTAGTAATTCGCCAAAAATGAACAAACCTGAAGATATCATGAAATCAAAAACAACTTTTCATTGGCTCGATTCTAATCGAATTAGACTAGCAATTCACCAAATAGGAACAAATTGGAAGTTATCATGAAATCAAAACAAAATTTTCATTGGCTCTATTCCAATCTAATTAGACTAGCAATTCGCCAAAAAAAAAACAAACCTGAAGTTATCATGAAACAAAAACCACTTTTCACTAGCTCGATTCGAACCGAATTAGACTAGCAGTTCGCCAAAACGAACAAACCCAAAGTTATCATGAAATCAAAAGCCACTTTTCATTTTCTCGATTCCATTCGATTTAGACTAGCAATTCACAAAAAATGAACAAACCCTCAGTTGACATGAAATGAAAAATAACTTTTCATTGGCTCGATTCCAATCGAATTAGACAAGCAATTCGCCAAAAATGAACTAACCCGAAGTTACCACTTTTCATTGGCCCGATTCCAATCGAATTAGACAAGCAATTTGCCAGAAATGAATAAACCCGAGGTTATCGTGAAATAAAAAACCACTTTTCATCGACTCGATTCCAATCGAATTAGACTAGCAATTCGCCAAAAACGAACCATTCTGAAGTTATCATGAAATCAAAAACCACTTTCCATTAGATCGATTGCTATCGAATCAAACCTGTAATTTGCCAAAATGAACAAACCCACAGTTATCATGAAATCAAAAGCCACTTTTCATTGGCTCGATTCCAGTTGATTTAGACTTGCAATTCGCCAAAAATGAACAAACCCGAGGTTAACAAGAAATGAAAAACCACTATTCATTGGCTCGATTCGAATCTAATTAGATGAGCAATTTGCCAAACGAACAAACCCGAAGCTATCATGAAATCAAAAGCCACATTTCATTGTCTCGATTCCAATCGATTCAGACTAGCAGTTCGCCAAAAACGAACAAACCTGAAGTTATCATGAAATAAAAAACCACTTTTCCTTAGCTCGATTCCAATCAAATTAGACGAGCGATTCGCCAAAACGAACATGTCCAAAGTTATCATGGAATCAAAAGCCACATTTCATTGGCTCGATTCCTATCGATTTGGACTAGCAATTCGCCAAAAACGAACAGACCCGAAGTTATCATAAAATCAAAAACCACATTTCATTATCTCGATTCCAATCAAATTAGACAAGCAATTTGCCAAAAACGAACAAATCCGAAGTTATCATGAAATCAAAAACCACTTTCCATTAGCTCAATTCAGAGTGGTATCTCACTGATGGCTCGGGCCCCCCCGAAAGGAGGCCTTCTTCGCCTTCCACCTAAGCTGCGCAGGAAAGGCCCAAACCCAATCCCAATCGAATTGGACTAGCAATTCGCTAAAATGAACAAACCCGAAGTTATCATGAAATCAAAAGCCACTTTTCATTGGCTCGATTCCATTCGATTTAGACTAGCAATTCGCCAAAAATGAACAAACCCGAGTTAACATGAAATGAAAAATAACTTTTCATTGGCTCAATTCCAATCGAATTAGATGAACAATTCGCCAAAACAAAAAAATTCGAAGTTATCATGAAATCAAAAGCCACATTTCATTAGCTCGATTCCAATCGATTTAGACTAGCAATTCGCCAAAAATGAACTAACCCGAAGTTACCACTTTTCATTTGCTCGATTCCAATCGAATTAGACTAGTAATTAGCCAAAAACAAACAAACCAGAGGTTATCATGAAATGGAAAACCACTTTTCATCGGCTCGATTCCAATAGAATTAGACTAGCAATTCGCCAAAAATGAACAAATCCGAAGTTATCATTAAATCAAAAACCACTTTTAATTAGCTTGATTCCAATCGAATTTGACTAGCAATTCGACAAAACGAACAAACCCGAAGTTATCATGAAATCAAAAGCCACTTTTCATTGGCTCGATTCCAATCGAATTAGACTAGTGATTCTCCGAAAATGAACAAACCCGAAGTTATCATGAAATCAAAAGGCACTTTTCAATGGCTCGATTCCAATCGATTTTGACTTGCAATTCGCCAAAAATAAACAAACCCGAAGTTATCATGAAATCAAAAGCCACTTTTCATTGGCTCGATTACAATCGATTTAGACTAGCAATTCGCAAAAAAATGAACAAACCCGAAGATATCTTGAAATCAAAAACAACTTTTCATTGCCTCGGTTCCGATCGAATTAGACTAGCAATTCACCAAAAACGAACAAACCCGAAGTTCTCATGAAATCAAAAAGCACTTTTCATTGGCTCGACTCCAATCGAATTAGACAAGCAATTCTTGATCAAAAACAACTTTTCATTGGGTCGAATCCAATCGAATTAGACTAGCAATTTGCCAAAAACGAGAAAACCCGAAGTTATCATGAAATCAAAAACCCCTTTTCATTGGCTTGATTCCAATCGAATTAGAATACCAATTCGTCAAAAATGAACAACTCAAACTTATCATAAAATGAAAAATCACTTTTCGTTGGCTCGATTCCAATCCCATTAGACTAGTAATTCACCAAAGCGAACAAGCCCAAAGTTATTATCAAATCAAAAACCACTTTCCTTTGGCTCGATTCCAATCGAATTAGACTGCCAATTCGCCAAAAACGAACAAATTCTTAGTTATCATGAAATCAAAACCGATTTTCATTAGCTCGATTCCTTTTCATCGGCTCAATTCCAATCGAATCAGACTAGCAATTCGCCAAAACGAACAAACCCGGTATTATCATGGAATCAAAAGCCACATTTCATTGGCTCGATTCCAATCGAATTAGACTAGCAATTCTCCAAAAAATGAACAAATCCGAAGTTATCATGAAATCAAAAACCATGTTTCATTAGCTCGATTCCAATCGAATTAGACTAGCGATTAGCCAAAAATGAACAACTCGAAGTTATAATGAATTGAAAAACCACTTTTCATTGGCTCGATTCCAATCGAATTAGATAAGTAATTAGCGAAAGACGAACAAACCCGAAGTTATTTTGAAATCAAAAACAATTTTTCATTGGCTCGATTCCAATCTAATTAAACTAGCGATTCGCCAAAAATGAACAAAGTCGAAGTTATCAAGAAATCAAAAACCACTTTTCATTAGCTCGATTCCTTTTCATCGGTTCGATTACAATCGAATTAGACGAGCAATTCGCCAAAACAAACAAACATGAAGTTATCATGAAATGAAAAACCACTTTTCATTGGCTCGATTCCAATCGATTTAGACAAGCAATTCACTAAAAATGAACAAACCCGAAGATATCTTGAAATTAAAAATAACTTTTCATTGGCTCGGTTCCAATCGAATTAGACTAGCGATTCGCTAAAAATGAACAAACTCGAAGTTCTCATGAATTCAAAAACCACTTTTCATTGGCTCGACTCCAATCGAATTAGACTAGCAATTTGCCAAAAACAAGCAAACCCAAAGATGTCATGAAATCAAAAACAACTTTTCATTGACTCAATTCCAATCGAATTAGACTAGTAATTCACCAAAAACGAAGAAACACGAAGCTATCATGAAATCAAAAACCATGTTTCATTAGCTCGATTCCAGTTGAATTAGACTAGCAATTCCCCAAAATGAACAAACCAGAAGTTATCATGAAATCAATAGCCACTTTTCATTGGCCCGATTCCATTCGATTTAGACTAGTAATTCACCAAAAACGAACAACCCGAAGTTATCATGAAATGAAAAACCCCTTTTCATTGGCTTGATTCCAATTGAGTTGGACTAGCAATTAGCCAAAAACTAACAAACCCGAAGTTATCATGAAATCAAAAACCACCTTTCATTGGCCCGATTCCAATCTAATTAGACTAGCAATTCATCGAAAATGAACAAACTCAATGTTATTATGAAATCAAAAACCACTTTTCATTAGCTCCATTCCAATCGAACTAGACTAGAAATTCGCCAAAACGAACAACACAGAAGTTTTCATGAAATCAGAAGCCACTTTTCATTGGCTCGGTTCCAATCAATTTAGACTAGCAATTTGCCAAAAACGAACAAACCCGAAGTTAACATGAAATGAAAAACCAGTTTTCATAATCTCGATTCCAATCGAATTAGACTAGCAATTTGCCAAAAATGAACAAATCCAAAGTTATCATAAAATCAAATACCACTTTTCATTATCTCGATTCCAATCGAATTAGACTAGCAATTCGCGAAAAATGAACAAACCCGAAATTATAATGAAATTAAAAAGCACTTTTCATTAGCTAGATTCCAATCGAATTAGACTAGCAATCCGCTAAAACGATCAAACCCGAAGTTATCATGAAATCAAAAGGCACTTTTCATTGGCTCGATTTCAATCGATTTAGACTAACAATTCGCAAAAAATGAACAAACCCTAAGTTATTGTGAAATAAAAAACCACTTTTCAATGGCTCGAATCCAATCGAACAGACAAGCAATTTGCCAAAAATGAACAAATTCGAAGTTATCATGAAATCAAAAGCCACTTTTCATTCCCTCAATTTCAATCGATTTAGACTAGAAATTCGACAAAACCGAACAAATTCGAAGTTATCATGAAATGAAAAACCAATTTTCATTGGCTCGATTCCAATCGAATAGACTAGCAATTCGTCAAAAATGAACAAACCCGAAGTTATAATGAACTCAAAAACAACTTTTCATTGGCTCGATTCCAATCAAATTAGACAAGCAATTCGTCAAAAAGGAACAAATCGAAAGATATCGTGAAATCAAAAACAACTTTTCATTGGCTCGATTCCATTCGATTTAGACTAGCAATTCGCAAAAAATGAACAAACCTGAAGCGAACAGAAATGAAAAACCAGTTTTCATTATCTCGATTCCAATCGAATTAGACTAGAAATTTACCAAAAATGAACAAATCCGAAGTTATCATAAAATCAAAAACCACTTTTCATTAGCTCGATTCCAATCGAATTAGACTAGCAATTTGCCAAAAATGAACAAACGCAAAGTTATCTTGAAATCAAAAACCACTTTTCATTAGCTGGATTCCAATCGAATTAGACTCGCAATTCGCCAAAACGATCAAACCTGAAGTTATCATGAAATCAAATGCCACATTTCATTGGCTTGATTCCAATCGATTTGGACTTGGAGTTCGCCAAAAAAGAACAAATTGGAAGTTATCACTAAATGAAAACCCATTTTTCATTTGCTCGATTCCAATCGAATTAGACAAGCAATTCGCCAAAACGAACAAACCCGAATTTATCATGAAATCAAAAGGCACTTTTCATTGGCTCGATTTCAAATGATTTAGACTAGCAATTCGCCAAAAATGAACAAATCCGAAGTTATCATGAAATGAAAAACCACTTTTCATTAGCTCGAATCCAATCGAACAGACTAGCAATTCGCCAAAAATGAACAAACCCGAAGTTATCATGAAATCAAAAGCCACTTTTCATTCCCTCGATTCCAATCGATTTAGACTAGCAATTTGCCAAAACCGAACAAATCCGAAGTTATCGTGAAATGAAAAACCAATTTTCATTGGCTCGATTCCAATCGAATAGACTAGCAATTCGCCAACAATGAACAAACCTGAAATTATAATGAAATCAAAAACCACTTTTCACTGGCTCGATTCCAATCGAATTAGACAAGCAATTCGTCAAAAAGGAACAAATCGAAAGTCATCATGAAATCAAAAACAACTTTTTATTGGCTCAATTTCAATCGATTTAGACTAGCAATTTGCCAAAAACGAACAAAAGCGAAGTTATCATGAAATGAAAAATCACTTTTCATTATCTCGATTTCATTCGATCTAGACTACCAATTCGCCAAAAATGAACAAACCCGAAGTTATCATGAAATCAAATACCACTTATCATTGGCTCGATTCCAAATGATTTCGAATAGCAATTCGCCAAAAATGAACAAACCCGAAGTTATCATGAAATCAAATACCACTTATCATTGGCTCGATTCCAAATGATTTCGAATAGCAATTCGCCAAAAATGAACAAACTCGAAGTTATCATGAAATGAAACTTTTCATAGGCTTGATTCCAATCGAATTAGACTAGAAATTTGCCAAAAATGAACAAACCCAAAGTTATTATGAAATCAAAAATCACTTTTCATTGGCTCGATTCCAATCGAATTAGACTAACGATTCGCCAAAAATGAACAAACCCGAAATTATCATGAAATCAAAAATCACTTTTCAATAGCTCGATTCCTTTTCATCGGCTCGATTACAATCGAATTAGACGAGTAATTCGCTAAAACGAACAAACCCGAAGTTATCATGAAATGAAAAACCACTTTTCATTGCCTCGATTCCAATCGAATTAGACTAGTAATTCGCCAAAATGAACAAACCTGAAGATATCATGAAATCAAAAACAACTTTTCATTGGCTCGATTCTAATCGAATTAGACTAGCAATTCATCAAATAGGAACAAATTGGAAGTTATCATGAAATCAAAAACAATTTTTCATTGGCTCGATTCCAATCTAATTAGACTAGCAATTCGCCAAAAAAAAACCCGAAGTTATCATGAAACAAAAACCACTTTCCACTAGCTCGATTCCAACCAAATTAGACTAGCAATTCGCCAAAACGAACAAATCAAAAGCCACTTTTCATTTGCTCGATTCCATTCGATTTAGACTAGCAATTCGCCAAAAACGAACAAACCCTCAGTTAAC
>NW_019243905.1:0-1576 GCF_002742605.1 Olea europaea var. sylvestris | reverse complement strand
CGCGACTGTGTCCGAAAGGGCTTAAATTTGGCAGGTTGATCGAAATGAAAAATCGCGCCGGGGGCAATTTCGTCATTTTTCGCAATTGTGTCGGAATGGGCTAAAATTTGACAGGTAGGTCGAAAACAAAAACCACGCCGGGGCAATTTCGTCATCTTTCACGACTGTGTCGGAGTGGGCTTAAATTTGGCAGGTTGATCGGAAATAAAAATCGCGCAAGGGTAATTTCGTCATTTTTCGCGACTGTGTCGGAATGGGCTAAAATTGGACAGGATGATCGGAAATAAAAATCGCGCCTGCGGCAATTTCGTCATTTTTCGCGACTGTGTCGGAATGGGCTTCAATTTGGCAGGTTGATCGGAAATAAAAATCGCACCGGGAGCAATTTCGTTATTTTTCGCGACTCTGTCAAAATGGGCCAAAATTTAACTGGTTCATCGGAAATAAAAATCGCGCCGTGGGCAAGTTCGTCATTTTACGCGACTGTGTCCGAAAGGGCTTAAATTTGGCAGGTTGATCGAAATATTAAATCGCGCCGTGGGTAATTTCCTCATTTTTTGCGATTGTGTCGGAATGGGCTAAAATTTGACAGGTAGGTCGGAAACAAAAATCGCGCCGAGGCAATTTCGTCATTTTTCGCGACTGTGTCGGAATGGGCTAAAATTTGACAGGTAATTCGGAAACAAAAACCGCGCAGGGGCAATTTCGTCATTTTTCGCGACTGCGTTGGAATGGGCTTAAATTTGGCAGGTTGATCGGAAATAAAAATCGCGCCGGGGCTATTTCATCATTTTTCGTGACTGTGTCGGAATGGCCTAAAATTTGCAAGATTCGTCGGAAATAAAAATCGCGCAGGGGGCAATTTCGTCATTTTTCGCGACGGTGTCCCAATGGGCCAAAATTTGAGTGATTGATCGGAAATAAAAATCGCACCGGGAGCAATTTCGTTATTTTTCGCGACTCTGTCAAAATGGGCCAAAATTTAACTGGTTCATCGGAAATAAAAATCGCGCCGTGGGCAAGTTCGTCATTTTACGCGACTGTGTCCGAAAGGGCTTAAATTTGGCAGGTTGATCGAAATATTAAATCGCGCCGTGGGTAATTTCCTCATTTTTTGCGATTGTGTCGGAATGGGCTAAAATTTGACAGGTAGGTCGGAAACAAAAATCGCGCCGAGGCAATTTCGTCATTTTTCGCGACTGTGTCGGAATGGGCTAAAATTTGCAAGATTCATCGGAAATAAAAATTGCGCAGGGGGCAATTTCGTTATTTTTTGCGACGGTGTCGGAATGGGCCAAAATTTGAGTGATTGATCGGAAACAAAAACCGCGCCGGGGCAATTTCGTCATTTTTCGCGACTGTGTCGGAATGGGCTTAAATTTGGCAGGTTGATCTGAAATAAAAATCGCGCGGAGGGCAATTTCGTCATTTTCCGCGACTGTGTCAGAATGGGCTTAAATTTGGCAGGTTGATCGGAAATAAAAATCTCGGCTAGGGCAATTTCGTCATTTTTCGCGACTGTGTCGAAATGGGCTAAAATTTAACTGGTTCATCGGAAATAAAAATCGCGCCGGGG
>NW_019243904.1:0-1576 GCF_002742605.1 Olea europaea var. sylvestris | reverse complement strand
AAAAAGTTGATTGCACGAATCCCAATGTTTTCAAAACTCCACTCTACGCATTGAATCAAGGTCAGGGACCATTACCTATGATTCCAGAAGGGCCGCAATCCCTAAACCCCAAACCCTAAACGAAAACCAAACCCTCAACCGCACTTTCTCTCTCTAGCCCAAAACGCTCTCCCTTCTCTCTAAAATGGGAGACAAATCACAAATCTACAAAAATCTTGATCCAGCACCCGACATACCACCTTTACCCAATGGATTTTAACCCCAAACAACCCAAAATCTTCCAGCACCTCAAGCTACAGTTGTTTTGGAAGCAATAGAATCGGATTTATATGAAAATGTCGATGGCACGAATCCTAATGTTCTCAAACCTCCACTCTACGCATTGAATCAAGGTCAGGGACCATTACCAATGATTCCAGAGGGGCCGCAATCCCTAAACCCCAAACCCTAAACGAAAACCAAACCCTAAACCGCACTTTCTCTCTCTATCCCAGAACGCCCTCCCTTCTCTCTAAAATGGGAGACAAATCACAAATCTACAAAAATCTTGATCCAGCACCCGACATACCACCTTTACCCAATGGATTTTAACCCCAAACAACCCAAAATCTTCCAGCACCTCAAGCTACAGTTGTTTTGGAAGCAATAGAATCGGATTTATATGAAAATGTCGATGGCACGAAGCCTAATGTTCTCAAAACTCCACTCTACGCATTGAATCAGGGTCTGGGACCATCGCCAATGATTCCTGAAGGACCAAAACCCCTAAACCCCAGCCCCCAAACCCTAAACCAAAACCAAATCCTAAACCGCACTTTCTCTCTCTAGCCCAAAACGCTCTCCCTTCTCTCTAAAATGGGAGACAAATCACAATCCTTCAAAAATCTTGATCCACCACCCGACATACCACCTTTACCCAATGGATTTCAACCCCAAACAACCCAAAATCTTCCAGCACTTCACGCTACAATGGTTTTGGAAGCGGTAGAATCAGAT
This sequence comes from Olea europaea var. sylvestris, assembly GCF_002742605.1. Classification (NCBI taxonomy): domain Eukaryota; kingdom Viridiplantae; phylum Streptophyta; class Magnoliopsida; order Lamiales; family Oleaceae; genus Olea; species Olea europaea. The sequence goes on along the minus strand of NW_019243904.1, from coordinate 580 downwards.
TTATATGAAAATGTTGATGGCACGAATCCCAATGTTGTCGAAACTCCAATCTACGCATTGAATCAGGGTCTGCGACCATCACCAATGACTCCAGAAGGGTCGAAATCCCTAAACCCTAAACCATAAACCCCAAACCCTGAAACCTAAACCAAAACCAAAACCAAACCCTAAACCACACTTTCTCTCTCTAACCCAAAACCCTCTCCCTTCTCTCTAGAATGGGAGACAAATCGCAAAACTTCAAAAATCTAGATCCACCACCCGACATACCACCTTTACCCGGTGCATTTCAACCCCAAACAACCAAAAATCATCCAGTACTCCAAGCCACAATGGTTTTGGAAGCAATTGAATCCGATTTATATGAAAACATTGATGGTACGAATCCCAATGTTTTCAAAACTCCACTCTACGCATTGAATCATGGTCTGGGACCATCACCAATGATTCCAGAAGGGTCGAAAACCCTAAACCCCAAACCCCAAACCCTAAACAGCACTTTCTCTGTCTAACGCAAAATGCTCTCCCTTCTCTCTAAAATGGGAGACCAATCACAAACTTTCAAAATTCTTGATCCACC
>NW_019243903.1:0-1576 GCF_002742605.1 Olea europaea var. sylvestris | reverse complement strand
AGAAGAAAGTAGAAATATCATACTCTGTCATGCCCACCAATAAATATCCACCACGTAATGCGTGAACATGAAATATGAATTTTATAGGTCCCCGAAAGTCGGCCTTGATTTAATCAATCAGTGATGACGGTGACAGAATTACGAGATAGGAACACGTGTCGAGATTATGAAGGCTCAAATTTCTCGAGATTTTCGAGAAATCGAATAAAGAGCAATGTACCGTACCGTCTTTCATGTGGTGCTTGCTCTCTCATTCTATTTTTCATTTTTGTTATCGATAGAGTTGCGCACTTGTGTTTCCTTTAAGTTTTTGATTTCACTCTTTGAGGCTTAGAACAGAAGAAAAAGGAAATAACAATATTGAGAAAAAGAAAAATGTTTTATATTGGTTTTAGATTTTTATATCTTAGTACAAAGTTACAAATCGATTCGAGAGTATAGAGAATCATCATGTCTGGAGTCTTTTTCTTTATATAGTCTGCTCATTTCCTAGGGCGTGTTATGCAAATAAAGTGATTCTAACAATCTTCGATTTCAAGTATGATTTTTATATGATTGTAACTTGTCATTCATTTGGAGTTAATCAGAATCTCCTTTGTGTTTTTTGATCGTTCTATGAACATGAGTCACATGTTCCTAATTTGAGAATTAGATTGGAACTTTATATTGTTTGGTGCTCACTCTCAATGTCACGATATTAAATTATTAATTATACTTTTAAGAGGTCATTATCAAAATTTTACAACTGTAATCTCTTTGTGGACTCTGGGAGAATCCATCAATCTCTTGCCTAAATCGATCTCAATCTCTAAGATTCCAATCTTTACCTAAATCAGTATGGACCGGAAATTTCTACTACTCTTCTAAACCTTCACGTTTGTACCTTAAAATGCATCATTATTAGGCCACGGGGCCCACTACTACAAACAGAAGAAAAAATCAAAATTATGATAGTTTAAAAATATAACTTTAAAATTAACACACGTCTAATATATTTTTAAAAATCAGATGATATGTGATCGATACCTATTTTGATAAATGATTGTGACTTTTAAATTGTATGATTTTGACTTAGTCATTGTTTGATCCTTATTAATTCCAAAATATATTTCTTCTCATCAATTACACATTCTTCAACAAAATAATATTACACGTAAATTCAAAATTTTTCATTATTTTTTAACTACACATTATCTATTAATCTGCTATTCCAAAATACAATTTTACAATAAAATAAGGGCTCAAACGGGCTCTTAATATAATGTATTTGAACCCAACCATAAAAGGAGAGTCTTTGATATAAAATTGGGCTACAAATTAGCTAACCGGCTCACTGTCCCAGGCCCATTCCTAAAATATAATGTCTTTTTGCACAGTCTCTGACCTTCAATCCCTTTTGTAAAATCATCCACAACTTTTAAGTTTAGATTTTCAAATCCTCAACTTTTAGCAGCTTCGGCAAGTTGATTATTTTAAACAATTATGGTGTTAAATCAGTATGTGTTCTCACATGTTCACGTTTATGAAGGATCTTTAAAAGTAGGCATGATCCGGTTTCTGACATTCTAAAAAAAAA
>NW_019243902.1:0-1576 GCF_002742605.1 Olea europaea var. sylvestris | reverse complement strand
GCCTTCTTTTTCAATAATTACAACCCCTAGTAGCCATGTTGAGCCATACATACATGTATAGCCTTTTCTTCATACACCCATGTCATACATACTTCTCCACATTGGAGTATAGTCTATCCATGTATTTACCCAACTTTTTTACTTCCAAGTGTGTAGTAAGTATTGAATGCTTATTTGTGAAAAATAGAAGCAAGAAAATGACAAGAGTTAGTATGTGCTCAAGCAAAACCCCTCTAAAAAAAACAAACAAAAAAATTGATTGATTTTGGGGTTGATATTGAAGATAGTATTGATCAAAAGATGTAATCTATTGAGATGCTTGATTAGATGCCTAGCTACATGTTTGGAAGTCCTTAAATCTTTATATCCTCATTTTCATATAACCTAACCCAAACCACATTACAACACCTTACATTGACCATTTTGATCCCAAGTATGATTATGGTAAGAAAGTGATGAAATTTCATTTGATAGTATGCCTATCATAAAATCAATGTTCACTTGTTGCTCATTCATAAACATTTAAGCCTCCAAATTATGAGTGTATCCTTTTCTCAGCTCCATAGAGAGAAAATCGCACTAAACACTTTGATACTCATGAGTTATGGGATTGAACATTTAGCTCGAGGCATACTTGATGCTACATGTGTTAGGGTCGATAGTAAGATGGCTATGACTTGACACACACTCACACATTTAGCAAGTGTTTTTGATATCTTGATGATCATGGCATTGTTAATTTCTTGTGGTTTTGAGTTTGAAAGGGACATAGCATGTGGTTAAATTGGAACTTAAAAATTTCTTTGTATCATCGACCAATCACTCATTTGCTCGTTTTGTATTAAATTGTTAGGGACTAGCAATAAACAAGTTGGAGAGTGTGATAAGAGCGCAAAATATCATAATTTTTCACTCTTAATTATTGCATTCGTGTTACTATTTGATACCAAAATACACTCATTATACTTATACTTTGATTCAGGTAGCATTTTGATAGAAAAGTTGAAATTTAGAAGAAAAGGGCAAAAAAACCAAAATGGAAGAAAGTGAAAGTTCAGGGACCAAGTTGCAAATAATCCATAATGAGACGGGCAATGGAATGAAGATTCAAGAAATCTAGGAGTCAACTGGGTGTAATTTGAAGTCAAAAAAAGTGAAATATGACCAAACATCTTCACAAATCAATTCCTAATAGAAAAAGTTATGCATCGATTTTCAGCCTTATATTGGGACCTATTTTTTACATGGAAAACAATCGATCTAGAAGATAATGTCTGAATCAAAGTTGAAGCCCTTTGTGTTAGCTTTCCAACACAACTGTCACCTCAATGGGATATTGGGAGAGAAAGTTATGGCTAAACTACTAAAAGTTATCTAGCGGAGAAAATGGCAATAACCATGCGGTCGTACAAGCACCTCCAGGGAATTCCAGAGGCCAAAATGTTTCTACCATGCTACCGCAACACTTATAACCATGCAGTTGTATGGTTATTCCTCAAGGTCGAAATTTCTGTTTCCTTAATCGACTCAACCACTTATGGAAACACAGTTTCCACACTTTTTTAAACCCTAATCT
>NW_019243901.1:0-1576 GCF_002742605.1 Olea europaea var. sylvestris | reverse complement strand
TTCTTCAACCTGACATAATTAATAAGGAAATTAATTATTCGGAGGCCCAAACGAAGGAATTTGGCTAAAATCCTGTGATCTTGAGTCTGTGCCCGGAGTCCAATTTCGCGAGCCGTTTCCAATCAACCTGCCAAATTTCAGCCCATTCCGACACCATCGTGACAAATGAAAAAATTCCCCTGGTGCGATTTTACATTGTTAATTTTCTGTCCAGCACTTCTTCAACCTGACATAACTAATACGAAAATTAACTATTCGGAGGCCCAAACGAAGGAATTTGGCTAAAATCCCGTGATCCCGAGTTTGTGCCCTGAGTCTAATTTCGCAGGCCGTTTCCAATCAACCTACCAACTTTCGGCCCATTCCGACACCGTCGCGACAAATGACAAAATTGCCCATGGTACGATTTTCCTTTGTTAATTTTCTGTCTAGCACTTCTTCAACCTACATAATTAATATGTGAATTAATTATTCGGAGGCCCAAATGAAGGAATTTGGCTAAAATCCCGTGATCCCGGGTCTGTCCATGGAGTCCAAATTCACGAGCCATTTCCAATCGAACTGCTAAATTTTGGCCCATTCCGACATCGTCGCGACAAATGACAAAATTGCCCCTGGTGCGATTTTTCTTTGTTAATTTTTTGTCTAGCACTTCTTCAACTTGACATAATTAATACGGAAATTAATTATTCGGAGGCCCAAATGAAAGAATTTGGCTAAAATCCCGTGATCACGGGTTTGTGCCCCAGTCCAATTTCCCGGGCCGTTTTCAATCAACCTGCCTAATTTCGGCCCATTTCGACACCATCGCAAAAAATGACAAAATTGCCCCTGGTACGATTTTTCTTTGTTAATTTTCTGTCCAGCACTTCATCAACCTAACATAATTAATGCAAAAATTAATTATTCGGAGGCCCAAACGAAGGAATTTGGCTAAAATCTCATGATCCTGGGTCTGCCCCCGAGTCCAATTTCGCAGGTCGTTTCCAATCAACCAGCCAAATCACGGCCTATTCCGACACCGTCGCGTTAAATGACAAAATTGCCCTTGGTGCTGTTTTGCTTTGTTAATTTTCTGCCCAGCACTTCTTCAACTTGACATAATTAATACGGAAATTAATTATTCGAAGGCCCAAATGAAGGAATTTGGCTAAAATCCTGTGATCCCGGGTCTGTGCCCCGTGTCCAAATTCGTGGGTCATTTCCATTCAACCTACGAAATTTCGGCCCATTCCGACACCATCGCGACAAATGACAAAATTGCCCCCGGTGCGATTTTACTTTGTTAATTTTTTGTCCAACACTTCTTCAACCTGAAATAATTAATACGAAAATTAATTATTCAAAGGCCCAAACGAAAGAATTTGGCTAAAATCCCGTGATCCCGGGTCTGTGCTCCGAGTCCAATTTCGCGGGCCGTTTCCAATCGACCTGCTAAATTTCGGCCCATTCCGACACCGTCGCAACAAATGACAAAATTGCCCATGGTGCGATTTTTCTTTGTTAATTTTTTGCCCAACACTACTTCAACCTGACATAATTAATATGGAAATTAATTATTCGTAGGCCCAAAAGA
>NW_019243900.1:0-1576 GCF_002742605.1 Olea europaea var. sylvestris | reverse complement strand
ACAAAGATGGAAAAACAATAATAGAAGAGCATCTAGCCAGCTGCATATGAAGCCAAAGATGATAAGGCAATAATAGAAGAAAAAATGTCACTTTGATAAAAAAGTAAAAAATGCATGTGAAGATGTAGACCTCAGGAGGAAAAGAATAGAGAGGCATGTGAGCCTTTTTCAAAATTCTGATGTATGTAATGATATAATAGATCAATAATAGTGAGTTTGAGTCATGTATAAATAGAGGTATTTGGGGAAAGAATGGTATCTCGAGTTAGAAACCATTCTCTTTCCTTAAACTTTTTTCAAAACCAGTTTTTCTGGAAACCCCCTGTATACAATAGAAACCTTGTATAAATCATTATAGAAATAAAATTTCAATCTTTGATATCAGAAAGATATGAGTTTCTAAATTTCCTACCCATAGATTCTTGATAGATTGAAGAAGATAATTTCTTTCTTACTTTAACAAAGAAAGAATTTTCTTTACTTAAGATCTTTACTCTTAAGTCTAAGAAAAGATATAGTGAGGGCAAGAAGCTGAAATAGCAGAATTCCCATTGAGGCAAGAGGCCATTTGAGGGAGCAGTTTGCAGATTCAGAGCCTGAAGGTCACTCGGTTCTAAGAATACAGATTTAAGATCAAAAGTGAGGTAAAATTATTGTCTTTGTTAAATTTAGAAAGAATTCTTCTAATATCTTGAAAGAATCGTAGGGATTATTACTTTTCATGTTTGCAAAAACTTTATAACATGTTATTCATAAAGCTTGTAAGGAATTATCTGAATAATGCCAGGTTATACAATTAAAGGATTAGATAATCTGTTAGAAAAACTATTGGATAAAATAAGAAATATTTTTGCTCAACTAGAGATTATGGATATTTCATCTAAGGAATATGATAATCTTAGTAAATTACATGACAATTATATTACAGATTATTCTAATTTATTAGATCAAAGGATGGAATTATATATTAAAACCCGAAATGAGAGAAATATGAGAATTTAGAACTATCCCAATAAATTAAGGATATCTTGTGCAAAATATGACAAATCCTTTCATTAAGGGTATTATAGACATTTTACCAAAAATGAATAGTAGTAGGCCATTTATAAAAATCTCCCTGAAAGGAGGTGTGATACTGATGGGTTGTCAACTAATTTTTGAAATAAAATTCATCTAACATGATTATTGTATTGGAATCTTAAACCACTAGTTTCTGTCTAAATTTCGAAAAGAAAATAATAATAATTGAGCCTTAATTTTTTGGGGGACCGCACATGTTTTGGGTCAACATATGTTGTTCAAGCCCAAGGCGAGAGTCGTTGTATCGAATATATGCACATAAAGTTGATCATTGGTAAGGAGAGACAAACGGTGGTCAAAATATTTAAGATTTTACTTCTCTCTCTCTCTCTCTCCAAACTAACACTCTTATTAATTATACTTCAAATACGTATGCCAACGAATCGAACCAAGACTATTCATGATTCGGCTACCCAGACTCAGCTTTGCCCATGACATGCTTGCGATGAGCCGACCCAAGATGAGTCGAAATGGCCCACAAGCTTTTAATTTTTTT
>NW_019243899.1:0-1576 GCF_002742605.1 Olea europaea var. sylvestris | reverse complement strand
ATTCATCATTACATTCATCAACCATTTAAGATTATATATTACAAGCATCACTTGCTATTAAAACTAGAAGAAAACTGAAAAAAGAGGCTTTGGCTCAACGTAGGTATTTTGCAACTTTACGAAAATTTTGGTTTGATTTTTCTAAATGTTAATACCTTATAGATTGTAGTATATAATTCACGGGTTTAGGTGATTTGGGCTAATTTGATGTTTACTTGGCCCAATTTTTCCTTTTTAAGTTATAGAATGGGCAGGATTTTGTTAGGTTAATTTTGACACAATTTTTAATATAAATACGTGCGCATTTAGACGTTCAAGTGTGTATATGCTATTAATGAAATGAATTCACCCCATTATCATGCGTATACCCTATATGCTAAGCATTTGAAAAACACATCGAGCATAAGTGTGCATTTTAGAACACCGTAGGGTACTAACATTTAATCACTTAAACTATGAGATTATCTAGATCATTGTTGCTTAAAAAAAAAAAAAAAAAAAATATGGGGACAAAACCAAACCCAAACTGAGTGGGAATGGAATAATTTGCCAACTCATTAATCAAATTTTAATTCCCAATTGGAGAATATTATTTACTTATATTAAAAATATAAGGCTCTAATAATATACCCTGTGCCATTATAGAAAAAAAATAATATTAATAAATAAAACCAAAGCAAGAATTTTTAAGGCATGAAAATAAAAGGGGAAAAGCAGAATTATAATTATAAAGGAAAGATGGAGGTCGGTTCCTTGCTCGTAACGTATCTCTAGGTTCAGCTTCGGAGCTAGGTTCGGACTTGGTTTAAGTATGACTTCGAAGAGATAAGAACGACCGCCCCTCCTCCTACCGGACCCACCCCCCAAACCCGAAAGCCCATCTACCTCTCTACAAGTACCACTTTCTCTCTCACCGCCTCCACTTTCTCAACGTTTCCACAGCAAAACTTTTCAATTTCTCTCCCCTATTAGCTAGTGTTCTTACTTAGAGAAAGCCACAAAGAGCTGCATCAAATAGCATTTTGCAAGTTTGTTTCATTCAGAATCATTCAAGCTGGCGATTGATAATCAAGAATCGGGTGTCCGTGAAATCAAGCCTAAGAACAGACGAATCATGGTACTAATTCTCAATGGAAATTCACGTTTTTGAGTTTTTTTTTTCCTTACGCATTTTTGTTTGATTTTCCTTTAATGGATTTCTCTGTTTTTCTCTGTTCTGGCATATGACTTTTTGGGTTCTTTTTTTCCACATTTTTATTGGGTTTTCCTTTAATGGATTCCTTTGTTTTCAGGGGGCTGGAGGGCCTGATGAAGAGGACAACAGGTGGCCGCCATGGCTGAAACCTTTGTTGAAGGAACATTTCTTTGTTCAATGCAAGTTTCACGCTGATTCCCATAAAAGTGAATGCAACATGTACTGCCTGGACTGCATGAATGGCTCTCTCTGTTCACTCTGTTTAGCCTATCACAAAGATCATCGGGCGATTCAGGTCTCTATTTTCATGAACCCTTTTTCTTCTTTTCACATTCTATTTTAACACTCGGGTTTTATTTTCAAAATTCCCTTTTTTAGCAT
>NW_019243898.1:0-1576 GCF_002742605.1 Olea europaea var. sylvestris | reverse complement strand
ATGGAAATAAATACCGCATTGAATTTTGTGTAAAATATAATAATGTAACTTTCTACAAAGATAATATATCAAGTTCAAGCAAATAGCTGTTAACTTTAAAATTAAAGTAATTTCATACCTTAGATCGTTGGTTAGAAGTTGATCATGTTGGTCTCGATGTCACGTGGATCAAATTTTTTATAAAACTTTAACATATAAAGAAATCTAAAATTTTAATTTCATAAAGTCTAGGAAAGATTGATTGGACTCTGATATCATGGTATAATGTTATGAAATCTATATCCCAGAGGTTACTCAATTAGTTTCTTTATTTGTAAGGAAAGTGAATTTACTCATATTGTAATACAAAAATTTTTGAAGAACTTTATGGAATAAAATAAGCTATTTTATTGTCTCATAAAAACATCAATTAACTTAATCCACTAATTTAATATAAATTTAGTACTTATTTTTTAAAAATTCAACATCTATTTTGAACATAAAATTTTTAGTTTGAAAAAAAAGGGTTTTGTAATTAAATACTAAACATTAAAAGAAAAAGAAATTTTTGATCTAGCGGTACAGACTCTGTTAGCAGTTTCAATCTCCAACTTCGATCCATCAAGTATCTGTAAAAATAATTGTAGGATATGGAATAAGCATATGAATATACTCAATATAGATTTCATACTAGTATTTTCACAATTTAATATAAAATACAAGTAAAGTACGCACATAACATAATTTTCTAGTGGAACAAGAACCTGACCGTCTCACTCTCACTTAGATCATACACATTCTCTATCTTCACTTCAGGTTTTTGGCCCTGTGGTTGGTTTCTATATAAGATCTATATAATAATACCTTATGGTATTATCCACAGGATCTTTCTTTAATTTTGATCACATAATAGCACATAAAATACTTAATTTAAAATATTAAAAAGTGAAAACAGAAAATTACTTAGCATTTAAAGAAATTCATACCTAAATCATTAAATTCCTTATGTACTTGAGTTATATAAGACTGAAAATTCTTGTGAACAGATCTCAAATGCGCTAGCAAGTCTTTTCTTTTCCTTTCTTTTTCTTTCTTTTCTCTCCCTTTTTTTTTTTCTCTTTCTCATGTTTTTTTCCACTTTCTCACTCTTTTTCCTCTCTTTTTTTCTTCTCTCCGTCTTTTCCCCCTTCTTTTCTCTCTCCTCTCTCTCTATTCGCTGTTTTCTAAGAATTTTTGTGAATTAAAGTGAACAACAAGAGGATATTTATAGGTGTGATTTGATAAGATAGTTACCTAATTAGAATTCTAATAGAACTGTTAATTCAAATTTAGATTGGTGTTTTAGCAAACAAACTTATTATGATATTTGAATTGAAAAAAAAAAGTTATAACTACATGATGATACGATTTCAATATAAATATATGTAGATTTTAAGTTTTATCTAAATACTTTTATATTAGATAATTCAATAATAATTTAATAAATATCCAATATAATATTGAAATTTAATTTTGTGTAAAACTCATATATATCCAATTATTATGATTATTAACACAAGGTCCCTAGAAATGATAAAGTTGTTAGATTACCCTAAAA
>NW_019243897.1:0-1576 GCF_002742605.1 Olea europaea var. sylvestris | reverse complement strand
TCGAAATGTAGCGACCGTTTTGGATTGAACTCCCAACTTCGTCGTGACGTACGAGGGATTTTGGCCATTTTTCAATAGAATGAACGCTTGTAGATTTAGAACGCTTGGAGAGTCGATGGACGAAGACTTGAGCGTAACTTTTGCACACGGTGTCCGTTTTGGGCCCATAAGAACTTTTTGGAAATGTAGCGGCCGTTTTGTATTGAACTCACCACTTCATCGTGATGTACGAGGGATTTTGGCGATTTTTCGAAAGAATGAGCACTTTTATATTTAGAACGCTTGGAGAGTCGGGGGACGAAGAATTGAGCGTAACTTTTGCACACGGTGGCCATTTTGGGCCCATAAGTACTTTTTGAAAATGTAGCGACCATTTCGGATTGAACACACAACTTTACCATGACGTACGAGGTATTTTGGCCATTTTTCGAAAGAATGAGCACTTGCATATTTAGAACGCTTGGAGTGCCGGCGGACAAAGAATTGAGCGTAACTTTTGCGCACGGTGTCCATTTTGGGCCCACAAGAACTTTTTGAAAATGTAACGACCGTTTTGGATTGAACTCACAACTTCGTCGTGACGCATGAGGGATTTTGGTCATTTTTCAAAAGAATGAGCGCTTGAATATTTAGAACGCTTGGAGAGTCGGCGGAAGAAAAATTGAGCTTAACTGTTGCACACGGTGACCGTTTTGAGCCCATAAGAACCTTTTGGAAATGTAGCGACCGTTTTGGATTGAACACACCACTTCGTCGTGACGTACGAGGGATTTTGGTGATTTTTTGAAAGAATGAGCACTTGCATATTTGGAACGCTTGGATTGTCGGCGTACGAATAATTGAGCGTAACTTTTGCGCACGGTGTCCGTTTTGGGCCCATAAGTACTTTTTAGAAATGTAACGATCGTTTTGGATTGAACACACAACTTCATCGTGATTTACGAGGGATTTTGGCCATTTTTCGAAAGAATGAGCACTTGCACATTTAGGACGCTTGCAGAATCTGCGGACAAAGAATTGAGCGTAACTTTTGCACACGGTGTCCGTTTTGGGCCCACAAGAACATTTTGGAAATGTAGCGACTGTTTTGAATTAAACTCACCACTTCATCTTGACGTAAGAGGGATTTTGGCCATTTTTCGAAAGAATGAGCACTTGCATTTTTGGAACGCTTGGATTGTCGGCGTACGAAAAATTGAGCGTAACTTTTGCACAAGGTGTCCGTTTTGGGCCCATAAGTACTTTTTGGAAATGTAGCGATCGTTTTGGATTTAACCCACAACTTCATCGTGATGTACGAGGGATTTTGGCCATTTTTCGAAAGAATGAGAACTTGCATATTTAGGACGCGTGGAGAGTCTACGGACGAAGAATTGTGCGTAACTTTTGTACACGGTGTCCGTTTTGGGCCCACAAGAACTTTTTGGAAATGTAGCGACCGTTTTGGATTAAACTCAACACTTCATGTTGACGTAAGAGGGATTTCGGCCATTTTTGGAAAGAATGACCACTTGCATATTTGGAAGGCTTGGATTGTCGGCGTACGAAGAATTGAGCGTAACTTTTGCACATGGTG
>NW_019243896.1:0-1576 GCF_002742605.1 Olea europaea var. sylvestris | reverse complement strand
TCTTGGGGTGCAGACCTGGGATCACGGAATTTTAGCCAAATTCCTTCATTTGGGCCTCCGAATGATTAATTTCCGTATTAATTATGTCAGGTTGAAGAAGTGCTGGACAAAAAATTAGCAAAGAAAAACCCCACCCGGGGTAATTTTGTCATTTGGCATGATGGTGTCAGAATGGGTCGAAATTTGACAGGTTGATTGGAAACGGTCCGCGAAATTGGACTCGGGGCACAGACTCGGGATCACGGGAATTTAGCCAAGTTCCTTCGTTTGGGCTTTCAAATAATTAATTTCCGTGTTAATTATGTCCGGTGGAAGAAGTGGTGGACAGAAAATTAACAAAGAAAAATCGGACCAGGGGCAATTTTGTCATTTGCTGCGACGGTGTGAGAATGGGCCGAAATTTAGCAGGTTGATTGGAAACGGTCCACGAAATTGGACTCGAGGCACAGTCCCGGGATCATTGGATTTTATCCAAATTCCATCGTTTGGGCCGCCGAATAATTAATTTTTGTATTAATTATGTCAAGTTGAATAAGTGCTGGATAGAAAATTAACAAAGAAAAACCGCACTTGGGGCAATTTTGTCATTTGTAGTGACGGTGTCGGAATGGGCCGAAATTTGGCAGGTTGATTGGAAACAGCCAGCGAAATTCTACTCAGGGCACAGACCCGGGATCACGGGATTTTAGCCAAATTATGTCAGGTTGAAGAAGTGGTGGACAGAAAATTAACAAAGTAAAATCGCACCAGGGGCAATTTTGTCATTTGCCACGATGGTGTCGGAATGGGCCAAAATTTTGCAGGATGATTGGAAACGGCCTGCGAAAATGGACTCGGGGCAATAATCTGGGGTCATGGGATTATAGCCAAATTCCTTCGTTTAGGCCTCTGGATAATTGATTTTCGTATTAATTATGTCGGGGTCAAGAAGTGCTGGACAAAAAATTAACAAAGAAAAATCGGACCAGGGGCAATTTTGTCATTTGTCGCGGCAGTGTCGGATTGGGTCGAAATTTGGCATGTTGATTAGAAACAGCCACCGAAATTGGAGCCGGGGCACAGTCCCGGGATCATGGGATTTTAGACAAATTCCTTCGATTGGGCCTTTGAATAATTAATTTCCGTATTAATTATGTCAGGTTAAAGAAGTACTGGACAGAAAATTAAAAAAGAAAAATCACACTAGTGACAATTTTTTTATTTGTCGCGACGGTGTCGAAATGGGCCGAAATTTGGCAGGTTTATTGGTAACAGCCCGCGGAATTGAACTCGGGGCACAGACCCGGGATCACGGGATTTATCCAAATTCCTTCGTTTGGTCATCTGAATAATTAATTTCCTTATTAATTATGTTAGGTTGAAAAAGTGCAGGATAGAAAATCAACAAAGCAAAATCGCACCAGGGGTAATTTTGTCATTTGTCACGACGTTGTCGTAATGGGCCATAATTTGGCAAGTTAATTGGAAACGGTCCGTGAAATTAGACTCGAGGTACAGACTCGGGATCACGGGATTTTAGCCAAATTCCTTCGTTTGGGCCTCTAAATGATTAATTTTCGTATTAATTATGTCAGGT
>NW_019243895.1:47439-88314 GCF_002742605.1 Olea europaea var. sylvestris | reverse complement strand
TAGATAAAATGGTTGTATAAAAAGAATGTATTAATGACAACACTAAGACTGTCTAATAGCCTACGAAATATATCTACATATATCTATACTTTAATGGAGCATTTACTTAGCCCCCATTTGGCTCTCTTTTTCTTTTAATTTTTTTCTCCTTCTCTCATTTTTAACCACACAACCTTCTATAAAATAATAATACACGTAAATCGAAAACTTTTCATTCTTTTACAACTACGCATTCTTTAAAAAAATACTATTTCAAACATTAAAATTGAGAAGAAATGGGGCCAAACGGGGGTTTAGTGACATATACATACTTATTAGGACATGCCTGATGTAAACTGAGCCATGTTAGCAACACAGCTGGAAGTGTAAAATTGTAGAAAAACTGATAATTGGAGGAGATTAGGGATTTGATTGATGTCCCATATTTGATTGTTTCCATAGTTAAGTAGGATAATTATTTTTTCCTTATTTAGGAGATTAGTTTCCTTCTATGTTTCAATTCACTTGTATATAAATTCATGTACACAGGAATGAATCTTAAGGCAATTAACACAGGAAAACATGTGTTCTTACATGTCTTCTTTATGGTATCAGAGCCAAGATCCTATTAACCTAGCAATCCATGTCTGAAATTCCTACAAATAGTAAGGAATCTACAACCTCAGAATCTCTTCAAAGTGAGACAGAAGTCATTTCATCCATGGGCTTCAATAACGTCAAAAATTCTTCCTTTCAACTCATCGTCGAAAAGCTGAATGGAAGAAACTTCTGAGAATGGGCCTAATCCATCAAGCTGATTATCGAAGGCAAAGGAAAATTAGGGTATCTCACTAGAGATACCAAGAAACCAACAGATGTGACACACCTTTTAGAAGTGGAAGTCTAAGAGTTCAATGATAACCGCCTGTCTAGTTAACTCTATGACTCTGGCAATAGGTAAAACTTATCAATTCCTATCGATGGCGAAAGAAGTCTAGAATGCAGTTAAGGATACATACCAAGATGGAGAAAATGTCTCACTTATGTTCAAATTGAAGACTGGTTGTGGCAAACCAAACAAGGGGAAAGAGAAGTCACCGACTACTACTTGGAGATGACAAATTTGTGGCAAGAACTGAACCTCTGCCTCCAGGAAGAATGGGAATCCATGGGCCTAATTTTATTACTAAAGGTGGATGAAAAACCATATAATGGGCTAAGTGACTCTAGTGGGTCTGAAGTTAACTGGGCCAGTTTCAATTTGATCAAAACAACAAAGGAGAAGGCCTTGCTGTGAACACTACCGTAAACCAGGACTAAAGGAAGATACATACTAGGATTTACACGGGAAGCCTACTGTCTGGAAGACAATGTAAATACTAGGAATTGAGGCTATCAAGCAACAATTGATCATATTGAAAATTTCAAAGACGTTCCATTACAGGGCAGCGTTTAATCCTGAACAATTGGAACAACTTTATCAAATCTTTTCCAATCTTAAAACTTTAGGTCAACCTTCCACACATGGCCCTTCAAGCTCACTAGCTTACAAAGGTAATCACTTAAGTACCTTGACTACTTCTTCGAAATACAAAATTTCTTAGATTATTGATTTAGGTGCGTTGGATCACATGACGGGCTCCTACCAATTTTTCTCATCATACATAACTCGTGCTAACAATATTAAGGTAAAAATGGCAGATAGGTCATTCTCAACTGTTATAGGAAAAGGAAGTATCCACCTATTTGAATTTATAACACTAAACTTAGTACTTCATGTTCCAAATTTAACTTGCTATCCATTAGTCAGCTAACAAAAACCTCCAATTACTCAACTAAATTTTTCTCTTCTTTTCAGGACCTATCATTATGGAAGATGATTGACAGTGCTAAAGAGTATGAGGGTCTCTACTACTTTAAGGAGTCAGATATGTGTAAGCCAAGCCAAATTTACAATTTGTGATTCTACATATATCTCTAGGGATAGTGAAATCTTATTGTGGCAATACCAAATGGGTCATCCCAATATGCAATATCTTAAACTTGTGCTTCCTTCTATCTTTTCAAATAAAACTTCATTTGATTTTCAATATGAAATTTGTGAACTAGCAAAACACCAACATAGTACCTTTTCGAAATCCATGGACAAACTATCTAAACCATTCACTATAATTCACAGTGATTTTATGGGGACCTACACAAATCCCTAATCGCACTTATACAAAGTAGTTCGTTACATTCATTGATGATCATACTCAGGTCTGTTGGACTTACATGCTAAAAGAAAAAACTGATGTTCGCTCAATATACATCAACTTTCACTTGATGATTCAAACATAATTCCAAACCGAAACTCAAATTCTTCACATAGGTAACGACACTGAATACTTCAATTCTATCTTACATGACTATTTACAAAAACATGGGCTAGTACTCCAGAGTTCGTGTGTCGACATTTTCCAACAAAGTGGGATTGCCGAACGGAAAAATAGGCATATACTTGAAGTTGCCCGTGCCTTAATGTTCACTTCCAATATTTATTGGAAATCAGTACAAGAAAAAAAGATTTTTGTCTGAACTAGATTAAAACAATGGCTAAGACTTATTTCAAATAAAAAATCGTATGGGATCGTTGACGAATAATAGAAATCAGTGAGTTAAGAGTTTATCATCCCACGAGGAATAAGGTGTAATTCAAGTTTAATAGTTTTTATCAAATTCGACTCTAATAACATCAAAAGAGTGATTTGTGATCTATTCTAACTTGTACTACTAAAGCAGGAAAGATGTGGTTTTATCTAATATGGATGTTTGTATTGGATTTATGTTTCCCCTATTTCCATCTATTTAAATTATCAATTAATAATCTAGTTAACTTCATGCATTTTTGACAATCGATAATACTAATATGTTAAATGCTCTTTTTCAAGATACATCAACCTATGATTAACACGGTCCGATCCCATTCCTAGTCCAAATTCACATGAAAAATAATGCATCTAGTTTAAGTTATTTATATAATTGCACGTATGATAGACATTATTCCTAATCCTAACTGTACATGTTAATTTTTCCACGTTCTACACTTGTTGTGAGTATTCCTATACTACAACAAGCAACAATCTATTCAATTAATGGCCAAACAATTCAATAGTGCAATGGGAATGCAAAATCAATCAACAAATAACAAAAAATACCTAAATTAAAGTTTTGAATTGAAATAAACAAAAATAAGGTTTCTTAATCATCCAATATAATAGAGAAACTTAGCTAATAATCCTAAATATTTAATTACACAAGAAAATATTGAATAACATCACCCGGATCAAGAAAGGATGGAAGAAATTGGAAAAATCCTCTTGAATAAAATCTTGAAAAGGGACAATAATCTTGTGAAAATCCACCTTTGATTGATGGATTGCCTTGTTCTTTGCCTTCAAAATATGTAGAATATAGAGGTTTTTAGGTCTTGAGAGGTCTCTTATGTTTCGGTTGAATTTTGGTATTTAAAGGATTCCAAAAAAGATTGCATTGAATTGTTACCAAAACAAAAATAAGAAAAATCCGATTTTTCCCATTTTATATTGAGCCGCTCACCTATTGCAAGTAGGGGCACACGCTGAACCCTTTAGGCAGCCTCAGATGTCTCATAAGAGGAGGAGGCTCGTGCCTCCTCTGTAGGCTTAGGTGCATGCTTAGTCTTGTCCTAACCAAGATTCAGTATTTTTGTCATTACTTTCTCTCCTAATATACGATTAAGTGATTCCGAGTCCATTGAAAATTAACTTAAAGGGCTACAATTCTTCTACAAATATCATTTCTCCAATTTGAACATTTGCTATGCCAACATGGGTTGCAATCTAGGACTGACATTTCGAAATATGACTTTTTGGACTGAATATTGATATTTGATGATACTTTGAACATATATTATCCCTTTGACTTCTTTCCTCATCCAATTGACCCCTGTCACTCTTAAATCTTCATCGTGAGGTCCAACAAATCTTTTGAATATTTTCACTTTAGTCCCTAAACTTAGGATTTGCTTGATTTGAGCTTTTTTCCATTCTTTTTTCTAATTCTTTGTCCAAACATGAGTTTTTCCTAATTAAAGCAATAAATACCAAATCAGGCACTAATTCATCCAAAGAATAACAAAATATCATCATTTGTAGAAACTATATTTATCATGATACTCAAATTATCCACTAAATACGTATATTAAAGTTAGACTACAAATATTCGTACGATTGGGGTTAAACAAAGGAGCTTCTTATTTATACAACTCAAAGGGGCAGTATATCACATAATAGACATTTAATCCAAAAGAATATTATCACAATGGAAAGAATCTGTTTTCTGATTTATGTTGCAGTTGTACTGATGTCATATAACTTGGCTTTCTTAACCAGACCAATTGCAGGCATAAATGCTGATCAAACTGCTCTTCTTTCTTTAAAGGAGACTATCACCATAGATCCTAAACAATTAAAAGTGAACAACTAGTCCATCAATGAATCGGCATGCAGCTAGGTTGGAGTCACCTGCAATTCGTGCCACCACAGAGTTGCAGACAATTATTGTGTAAAAGTAAGTAATTAATGCCATGCTGGTAAAGGAGCCAAATATTTCCATTCAATGCTAAATATGCTGCGTCCATCAGATGACAGATTTTATACAATCTTTGTTAGATTTAGAAATTACTAGACTATTGCGTATTCTTATGTTACTAGAAACTTTCCACACGACAAAACATTTCTGCTTGTAGATGTTGAAGCTTTGTCTGAATTACTCCAACCTCAGACATGGCAAGTTCTGTTTCCTGGAGCAGCAAGGAAAAAGGAGCATATGTTGCAGAAATCATTTTCCGAAAAGACAAACAATTAGAGAATTGGCTAGGAAATGAATGCCATGCTTTTTGTTAGGATATTCGGTTGTAGATTCAATCTCAGGCAACAATTGTGTAAAAATAAGTTATTAATCCATATTGGTTAGTCTAATTAATCATATAATCTTTCTCGAAGTATAGCACAGGTCATTGGATAAACGACTTTGTATTTGGGTTAGTATTTTTCATTCATTTGATGAAACGGCAAGAAGTCAAGTAGTCGAGTTGGTTCCAACCAAAACCCATCATCATCATTCACCGCGTCCCCTATTGTTCACCTCGACAATACCAAAACATGAATAGAAGTCACAGTGGGAAAGGGGAAAGCTCAACCGCGTGGCATAAAACAAGGGCGGAGCCAGAAAAGATGTTCAGTGGGGACAACTTAAAAAAAAAAAAAGTAAAATCCTGGGGGAAAAAATTAAATATTACAAGGACTTACCCCACCGCCCCCACATTAGATCCATCACTGCCACAAAACAGTGGGTTTGGGTTCCCGGTCTTCTTGTGCACATAGATCATTCTTTTTCTCTTTTGGTTTCTATCATGAAGTATTGAAATCTCGACGACTCCTTTCCTTCTTTTTTGAAGGCATTAGGCAGGCTAGTGCTGGATATTGGAGCAATGTAACACAGTTTGCGGTTCACTTAACCCACTGAATCAGCCTAATCTAAGATTTTGTTGGCCTGTTTCAGAATGTTAGCCTTTTCAAATTTAAAAAAAGAAAAAAAAAAAAGAAAAAAAAAAGAAAGATCATTTTGTGAAGAAATTAGCCCGAGGATTTTAAGAGATTATTGCCCTTGTTTGAGCCCCTTTTTTCTTCAAAATACATTTTTTAACAGTAATTTGACATCATTTCAACCACACATTTTTTAATAAAATAATATTACACGCAAATTCAAAACTTTTCCTTATTTTTTAATCACACATTCTCCATCACAACACTATTTCAAAATACATTCTTTTAAAAAAATGGGGCTCAAACAACCTGAATGAGCGCCTGTCGGGCACCATTGTTGTACAAAAAATGGATTTCCAATCACATCAAGTGGCTCACCATCTTATTGCCTTCCATTTATGCCCCTATTTAAAGTGTTTGCGCCATTTGTCCAAACAAGCACAAGCAAACGTGTATGACTTTTCAAAGGGCAAAATTGGGAAAGCAAAATCAAAGAGCCATATTTGGTACAGTTATAAGTCACCTTCATGTCCGATGAAATGGAATAACGAAATGAAATCAGACAATTCAACAGTTTATTTCTTCTTAAAAGGCAAAAATAATTGGGATTGTATTTCGAGGGAAGAAAGTTTTTTACCGACTCCGAAAAGCCACGCTGAGGCAAATGGATCATTACAAGTCTTATTTAGTGTTTAAAATAAATTCCCCATGATTAATTTTAATTTTTTATCAACGGTGACATTTGAATTCGTTATACATTTTTTTAAATAATTGATGGGACTTAATATTATAATATATAAAATTTTATCAAGCTATTGTTGGGCGACTAGTTAATTTATAAATATAATTGCTCAACCTATTTTTTAGTCACACGTTGCATAAGACTCACAAATTATATTCATTCATCAATAACATTTTTTTTTATCTATTTATAATTTAAATTAATTATAATCTATTCCTAAACAAGCACATGTTCTATTTTAAAAGGAAAATCGTCATCCTTGTTAAGAGAGCAGCTCAAGTCTATATATATGTGTGTGTGTGTGCGCGCGCGCGTGCTGGATCCACTTTTGTGGTTGGTCGAATCTACTTGGAGCAAAAGAAAATATTATTCTAGTTCAAGTCGTGAAAATATTCTCTTGAGATGTGCACAAGCACTAATTCCGATTTAGGCCAAATATAAAAAAGAGACCGGAAAAACATAATTTATTTGGTTCAACACGTGGTCTATATCTGTAGGCGGAAGCCAGAACTACCAAGAAAATTCACAACTAAAGTGAATATAAAATGAGTACACAACATCAAACTAAGACTTGCTCCAAATAACAAGATTACCTACTACAGAATACTCAAATTATCTACAAAACACGTGCACTAATGTGATACTACAAAGGAGCTTCTTATTTATAGGAACTCAAAGGGGCTACATATCATTGAATAAACTTTTAACAATCCAAAAGAATACTGTTACCATGGAAAGAATCTGTTTTCTGATTTCTTTTGCAATTGTACTGATGTCATATAACTTGGTTTTCTTAACCAGACCAATTGCAGGCATAAATGTTGATCAATCTGCTCTTCTTTCTTTAAAGGAGACTATCACTATAGATCCCAAACAAGTAACAGCTAACAACTGGTCAATCAATGCCTCGGTATGCAGCTGGATTGGAGTCACCTGCAATTCGCGCCACCAGAGTTGCAGAGTTGGATCTTTCAAACATGGGATTAACTGGTAGTATCCCTCCGAAGTTGGGAAACCTATCCTTTCTAATTTACCTTAATCTTAGTGGCAACCGTTTTCATGGCGAACTTCCAGGTGAGTTAGCTCACTTACGCCAGTTAAAATTCATGGATATTAGTGTCAACGATTTTTCTGGGGGGATACCACCAAGTCTTGGTCTATTACCAAATCTTGAACGGTTGATTATTGCTAACAACTCTTTTGAAGGAGCCATTCCATCTTCACTCTGTAACCTGTCGAGGCTGGAGATCCTGAACATGGACTTCAATTTTCTTCAAGAACAGATCCCATTAGATATTGGTAATCTTGGTAGCCTAAAAATTTTGAGAATGAGAAGCAACAGAATTTCTGGTTTTTTACCAAGATCAATATTACAGATCTCTTCACTAGAAATTATGAATCTTCAGGACAATTTCTTGTCCGGCAATATTCCAGAAGACATGTGCCATAATGTAACAAAACTCAGATTTCTGTCGCTCGCATCTAACAGCCTAAATGGCCAAATTCCACTGGATATATCAGAATGCACAGAGCTTCAGGTATTGGACCTGTATAGCAACAAATTAACAGGACTCATTCCAAGAGAAATAGGGAATCTGACTATGCTTGAGGTGTTAAATCTTCGCTCCAACATTTTAGAAGGTATGGTTAAAATTTTTTAACCACTACAGAAAATGGAGTATTTGATTAATATTTCCCAAATGGGTTCTTCAATATAAAGAAAAATTATATATTTTCACTATTTAAGCAGTCATTATCATTTCCAACTGAAATAAGCATGTTCCGGGATCCAAAGAACTGTATATTGGATCGTATTAAGGTTGTTATTAATCATTTGTAGGCACTAACGCACAAAATAATGTCGCAGGCTTTATACCCCAGGAGCTTGGATATCTTCATGGATTGGAAGAACTAGATTTGTTTAATAATAGCTTGAGGGGCTCTATTCCAGACATCCTCTTCAACAGCTCGAGTTTAAGAACGTTAAGTCTCGCCCTTAATTCCCTTTCAGGCTCTCTTCCATCAAGTATAGGCAATAACATGCCTAATCTTGAAGTGCTCTATCTTGACCTAAATAACCTCACAGGAGTTTTCCCCAACTCTCTCTCAAATTCTTCGAAGCTACGGGATCTAGACCTTTCTGTAAATCAGTTTACTGGTCTAATTCCCAATAGTCTTGGTAACCTAAAATTCCTCCAATCTCTCTATCTCCATCACAACAATTTGGAAGCTGATCAAGAGCTGAGCTTCATCACTTCCTTGACCAGATGCAGACATCTAAGACAAATTTTAGTCGGTTTCAATCCTCTTAAAGGCATCCTTCCAGAATCCATTGGGAACATCTCTAACCTTGATTACTTTGAGGCGAGTTATTCTGAACTTAAGGGTGGCATACCAAAACAGATAAGTAACTTGAGCAACTTGATAATAATAAACTTATCTGACAATGATTTGAGTGGATTTATTCCATATGAATTCAATGGTTTGCAGCAGCTGCAGGTATTATACTGTCCGTTCAACAACATAGGAGGAATAATTCCAACGAGTCTTTGTCATTTGCCAAACTTGTATCAACTGTCCCTGACCCGAAATAAAATTCTTGGAGCATTGCCTGAATGCTTAGGCAATGTTACTTCTCTAAGAAAGCTTTTTCTTGGTTTCAACAAATTAACATATAGCATACCTGCAAGCCTTTGGAATCTTAAAGATATCCTGTATTTCGATCTGTCCTCAAATCTCTTGAATGGATCCCTACCACCTGAAGTTGCAAGATTACAGGCTGTAATTGAATTAAATCTATCAAAGAATCAGTTCTCAGGCTATATTCCAAGTACAATAATTAAGTTACCAAACTTGATCTATCTGTCTTTGGCTGATAATAAATTTGAAGGAAGTATTCCAGACTCCATGGGGAAATTGATTAGTTTAGAAAATCTGGATCTATCCAACAACAGTCTCACTGGCATGATCCCAAGGTCACTCGAGGCCCTTCAACATCTAATGTATTTCAATGTATCGTTCAACAAATTAAGTGGAGAAATTCCAAGTGGAAGGCCCTTTGAGAATTTCACTTACCTTTCTTTCTTGTCAAATGAAGCTATTTGTGGTAAACCTCAATTCCATGTCCCACCTTGTCGAGTTAATTCTTCGCCCAGATCAAAGAATAAGAAAGTGGTGTTGGCTGTACTTATTCCAATAACAACTGCATTGGCAGCAGCCACCTTGGTCATCATACTTTTGTGGTTAAGATACCGACTAAGACAGGTTCAAGCTCAGGCTGATTCAATACCTGATAAAATGCTTCAAAGAATTTCGTTCTATCAACTTCAACAAGCAACTGATGGGTTTAACGATAGAAACTTGCTTGGCAGAGGAAGTTTTGGATCAGTTTTCAAAGGATCACTCACTGATGGGACAATTGTTGCCATAAAAGTGTTTCATTTGCAATTGGAAGGTGCATTCAAGAGTTTCGAAATAGAGTGTGAAGTGTTAAAGAACCTTCGTCACCGGAATCTCACCAAAGTTATCAGCAGCTGTTCCAACCTTGATTTTAAGGCCTTAATCCTTGAGTACATGCCTAATGGGAGCCTAGAAGAGTGGTTGCATTCTGATGGTCATTCCTTGGATGTTATTCAGAGATTGAACATTATGACAGATGTAGCACGTGCAATTGAGTATCTCCACCACAGTTACTCAACTCCGGTTGTTCACTGTGACTTGAAGCCTAGCAATGTCTTGCTAGATCAAGATTTGGTTGGACATGTGAGCGACTTTGGCATTGCAAAACTGTTAGAAGAGGAAGAAACTATTAAGCATACCACGACCCTAGCTACATTTGGTTATATGGCACCAGGTGAGTCTTGTGGCTTTCATTATGCTTCAAATATTATATCCTCCTGAAAAATAGTTAAATAATCCTTTCCAAATCAATAACCGCATTACATGACGTAACACTTCGCAGAATATGGAACAGAAGGAATAGTTACAATGAGGTGTGATATTTATAGTTATGGCATTATGTTGATGGAAACTTTTACAAGTAGGCGGCCCACTGATGATATGTTTTCAGAAGGGTTAAGTTTGAGGAATTGGGTTACTAATTCAAATCCACATGCCATAGATCAGGTTGTAGATACCAACATACTAAGTGCAGAGGGACAACACATAAGCGAAAAGCTGGAGTGTATATCATCCATTATGAACGTGGCAGTAAATTGCACGGCAGAATATACTGAAAACAGGCCAAGCATGAAAGAAGTTGTCTCATCACTGGAGAAGATTAAAGTCCAGCTCCTTAAATATTGAGGTAACATAAGATATAATGTTAAGTATTAATATTTCACTTTCCATTTTTTTTTAAATCTCTACCCTAGGTGGAAGTTCAAAGTCTGCTGGTGAAGGACCCAAATATTTCCATTCAATGCTAAATATGCTGCATCCATCAGATGACAGATTTTATACAATCTTTGTTAGATTTTGAAATTACTAGACTTTTGCGTATTCTTATATTACTAGAAACTTTCCGCATGACAGAACATTTCTGCTTGTAGATGTTGAAGCTTTTGTCTGAATTACTCCAACCTCAGACATGGCAAGTTCAGTTTCCCAGAGCAAGACGGAAAAAGGAAAATACGTTGCAGAAATCATTTTCCACAAGGACAAGCAATTAGAGAATTGGCCGATGAAATGAATGCCATGCTGTTTAGTTAGGATATTTCGTTTGTAGATTCAATCTTAGACAATTATTGTGTAAAAACAAGTGATTAATCCATACTGGTTGTCTAATTATTCATATAATCTTTCTCGGAGAATAGCACAGGCCATTTCTTCCTTCTTTCATTTACTGTGTCAAGCGAATGCTACGAAAGCAACAACAGTCCCTACCTACCCTGGACCATCCCTTCACCTGGATAATGTAAATATTTGAGCAATGTAACTAGGGCTGGACAAAACTTTCGAACCGAACCCACCGAATCGAATCCGACGGTTCTTCTCAAGTTAAATACTCGAACGGGTATTTGAATCAAGAACCGACGGGTATGGTTCGACTCTCGGTTCTAGGCCAAGACCCGAATAACCGAATAAGAATCGAATCTCCGTAATTTTTTAATTAATTTATTTTAAATAAGTAAAATTATTTACTTTTTCTAAATAAATTTGGTAACTAGTTAATTTAATTCAAACCACAAAATATGATTCCTATTTCTAATTTTTAGTTCAATATCAACTTAATCAAATGAACCTCAATTTTATTCAAATCTGTTATTCTACTATAGTTTCGTTTCTACCGGAGAAAATCGAATTAAAGCTCTACAACATCTCTCTTAATTATTTTGAGCTCGCTATCTTTCTCTTTTTGTAATTTTAATAATCAAATTTATGAAGAATTCAACAAAGAGAGATGTGAAACACATAAAATTGAACTACATTATTTTATAAGAGCCAATACATCTCGAGAGAAAGTATTGAATAGATTTATGAGCATTGATTCGTCAACAACTCAATCGTGTTGTCACATTGTAAAATTAGGGTTTAAGATGATCGTTGAGTGGGAAATTGTGTTCCTAGTACGCTTAATTTACATTGAATACTAATAATTTGCACTCTCAACAGTTGTTTTGCATTCTAGGTTGTTAAAAATCCCGTCTTGCATATTAATCTCATTTCAATCGTAAAAATTTCATAAATTAGGGTTTGCATTCCAATTTAGGGGTTTCTTTCTAAAATTGGGGTTTATTTAGGTAAACATTCACATTGAGTAAGTTAGTTTCGTTTAAGACTATGATCGGTAAAATTAATGAGTAGTATGTAAGTACATCAGTTACATTATCTGATGGTTGAAAGTGTGGGTTGGGATGATGGTGTATGTAGCTTTTTAAGAGTTGAGCATATTGTTAATTTGAGGGTGAAAGTTTTGATGGTATTGTTGGTTATTTACTTATAGACATTCGAAGTGATAGAGTACAACCATTTAAGTACCAATCTTTGTGTTGAATTTCGTGGTTTTTAATATACACTTGGGAAATCCCTAATTCTAGCTTGTACTATAGTAACAGTGAAAACGGTATTATATGTGTAAATGGTGATAATTAGGTGAGGAATTTTAATTCTTTTGGGGAACTAAATGATTAGTGGCATTATGAAAATTTTGTGGTGAATTGTGGCCACTTATAATGGTGTATATTTATGCCATATGATAATAGAAACTATAATGGTGTATATTTATGCCATATGATAAGAAATTGTGGAAGACAAATGATGGTTTGTTGGTTGATAGATAACAATGTGTTATTGTATTTTAGGCATCGAGGAAATTAATGGTAATTCCAATTATTTCGATAATTTATGAGTTGTTTGATTATAAGGAATGTGAGAATAATAGGGATGAACTTCGTAATGATTACCTATTATGAGGTGATTAGTTGCTTTAAAAATAGAATTAAATGGATATGTGCATTTAGGTATGTTTATGTGGGAAGAAAAAAAATTAGAGAATGTAGAATCGAAATTTGTTGAGATTGGGAAATTAACATGCGGTATATTGATATGTGAAACGTTCATGTGATAAATATGAAGGTTATTATCTTGTGGTATTATGGAAAATTAATATAATTAAATATTTTAGGTCATACAATATGATGATAAAATGCCAATGTTACATGATCATAACATGATATGGTGAATAGCATGTAAATGAATATAATGGTTGTCCTATAACAAAATAATGTGATGATAAATTGGGTTATTAAGTTAATTAATTTCTTTAAGGCCATTCGTTGGATTATTGTGTTACATATCATACAATTTGGAAGCATTGAGTTAAATTTTGAAGTTAAGATGAATTTATTGAAATTTTAGTGATGTAATTTTTGGGCCATTTTCAATTGTATGGATCACAAACAAAGTATTCCATTTTCATCAAAATATATTTGTTAAGGAATATAAGTAGGACATGTTGGATTTGGATATTTCTAAAGTTTAAAATGATCATCAAATAAAGATCTTACTTATTGTAAAATAGTATCTTTAGGTTACATTATCTCAATTAAATGTCTTTATGCAATATATAAGAAGGATTATGTATTGGTGATAGATCAATGACCCATTTATGGAATAAAAGCATAGATTTTCATGGATTAAATGTTATTATTGCCTTTTCATAGAAAGAAAGAACAAAATTTATATGAGTATAGAAATGTCAAAAGTTTTGCTATCAGAAAATTCTGAGGAAATATTTGTTCTTATATCGAAAGATGATAAGTGATTGATTCACGATAATAATTTATGTTATGGTATAGAAAATGTTCTCCAAGTAGACTGATAAAATACGGATTATGTTGTAGATTGATAAAGAGATATGAATAAATCATGATATATTGTTGGTTATATTGGGATTGACATTTAGGAATTGTGGCGTTATCACATGGTGGAAAGACCAATACTTACTGACTACATGAGGTTAAGGTATATTTGTATTCGAAAAAGAGTTGAACTTGAAGTTGTATATATATTATTATTGGGTGATATAGAAATGAAGGAAAATAATAATATATTAAGTTATTTCAATTGTTGTTGGTTATAACTGAAATTTTAGAAAATCATGAACAATTGAATTTTTACAAATATTATCAATTTAGAATGGAAGAGGTTACCCTCAAACAATTTTCATTTGGAGTTCTAAATACACTAAATGGAGACAAAATGGAATTTAGATTATTAATGATAAATCGACAAAAGTTACAGGATTATTTTCAAATAATATAGTCAGTTCATGAGATACATTAATAAACTATATATGGATAAGATAGTGATTTATATGGTGGAGTTTTAGCATCTATTTTTGGCTGATATAAGGAGTTACAGAAATAAAGTACATTGTGCAATTTCTAATAGAATGCCAGAAAATATGAAGACAAGTTCAGAAAATATGTCATCAACGCATGGGATTCTATTTAAATGGAATTGAGATACCTAGTTAGTGAGACAAAAGTTGGAAAATAAGTTATCAAGGTGGATTGGAAAAATCATTCAGGATGAGGCATTATGGAAGATTAAATCTGTGCGCTACATATTTATTGGTTTGAATCTTAGCCGAATGAATTTTAAGGACGAAATTCTTTGAAAGGGGTAAGATTGTTACATCCCATTTCGTAATAGTCAAAGGTCAATACTATTTATTCAAAGTCAATATTTGACTAGTCAAAGTCAAATTCAAAGTCAAATAATGACTTAAATGAAGTAAATCATTTTAGTGGGACTTGAATTGACCAAATTTTTTTTGGGAGTTTATTTTACAAATTGACAACATTAGAAGGTTTAAGATGGATAAAATTTAAATTTGGGGAAATACTTATTAATTATTAAAAGTTAGATGACTTAATAAGATATCATATGAAACTTGGAGGACTTGATAGCAAAAGGGTTGAGTGGTGGATTACAAGTGGCACTTTGCATGACATTTCTTCATTATTCATATTACATACACACAAGCAAGTTGAGAACGAATTGGGGCAGAAACAGTGAAAAATCGGTAGAAAGAAAGGAGGAAAAGAAGAAGAAAAGAGAAGAAAGGGAGGGAGGGAAAAAAAAAAAGAAAAAGAGGAAGAAAAAGAAGAAAAAAAGTGGAAAGTTCAACTATGTTGTTAGAAAATAAGTGGTCTACACTATTAGGCTTGAATTCCTCAATTTTGAAAGGTAAGTAAAAAGTTACTTATTGTCAAGTTATGTTTAATTTTATAGTTGTTAGATTGTCAGATTAAATTCAATTTTATTGAAGGAGTTAAGTATAATAAATTATGAAATTGTGTTAAATGAAAGAAAAATTAGTTTTAGTGATTAAAGAGATTTTAGAAATCGCTTAAACGTGAAATGATTAAATTTGTATATCGCATATTTAATTATTGAAATTACTTAAAATAGTAAATTGTTGATTTAAAAATTATATTATATTTCAAGCGATGATACGGATATCGAGACAGCTTACCAATCGAGTTGATTTTGCGAACATAGTGCTGTGACTGGAAAAATATAAATATTTTTAAAATATTTATAAATGAAGTACATTAGTAAAGTATGTGCAATTATGTGTTCGATTTTATAATTATTACAGAAATATCTTTTATTATGATACATGTGGAATTTCAAGGATTATTTATTGTACGTTTGTGACTTGGTATATAAGACATGTGATATTGAGATTTGTTTGGTATGTGAGACGTGATATTGAGATCGATCAGAAAAGTATCCGTGATTATGTACTTCTTCTAATTCATAGAGGGGTCTTGGCCGTGTTTTATTCTACACGGAGGGTCTTGATCGGATATTGGTCTCGACCGTGCACATATAATTCATAGCGGGGCCTTGACTGTGTTCTAGAATTGATTACCAGAAGTCTTTGAGATCAACTTTCGTTCACGGAGGGGGCCAAAGGCCTGTGGGGAAAGTGCTTAGCCCGAGGGGTGAATTACAAATTTTAGTCAGATGGTACATTTTTGGTGGATCACATGTGATGTAATGAGATGATGGTATATATATCAGATGATGACTATATTGTGATTATAAAATGATATTTACAGTGTTATAAGAGTGACTTACTTTTTGCTATAATTGTATGAGTCTATCATGTGAATATTAAACGATATGAATTGAATGTTTGGTAAAAATGTTTAAAGGAGAAAATATAATTATTTTCGAATTCTTCCACTCACTGAGCTATAAACTCGTATATTTTCCCGTAATTTTCTTACAGGTAGAAATTGATTCTTTTAGCTGGACGAGCCTAATAATTTCAGAATGAGAGTCATACGACATGTTGAGTGTTATAAACTCATATTGATGAGATATAAAGTAAATAACTTGGGCCCACACATTATGTTTTACATAAACACTTGTTTTTGTTTCATTTTTTTTAAATTACTCATAGTCAGCTTTGGTGATAAATTTGACATCTAGTTAGCATTTATCATCGACGCACGTCACATTTCGTGTCCACTAGAATGATTCGGGACGGGTTGCGTCAGTCATCATCCAAGCACATCATGGTTCCCGATTACATTGTAACACTTAATAATTTGTTGCCACTTGAAGTTTGACCGTGTACTCCTGGATATAAACATACGTCTAGAATATCATCTACCGAAAAGTTTCTCCTACCGCGTAGGTACTTAAATGAAAATTGACTCGACGAATGTGTAATATCTATTTAAATCGTATGTACTCTCTATTATAGTATGTTACTGATTTCCTCAATTTTCTCTATTTATAGTGTGCTATTGATTACATTAAAATTGACCCCACGAATACATATCTATTTAAATCGTATGTACTCTCTATTTATAATATGTTACTGATTTCCTCAATTTTCTTCAATGCGAAGACTCCACAATCGTCCCAGGTGGACTTCACGGAAGAGATAGGGTAACGTACCGTCGACGGATGTTCTCTTTGCCTCAACCGTGTACGAAGAATTTGTGATGACAATTTAGTCATCTTGCTGACCATGTACTTTGGCACGTTAATAACATGTTTCTTGCAGAGTGTTACTTGCATTACCCTCTCCAGCATAATTATAATGTCATCCAAACTCGCAACATTATCTGTCAAGTTGGGGGTCCTCTCCGTCCCCGTCCGAGACCTCGGGCACCTTTGTCCCGCGACCATTATTTTAATTAAAAAATTAATATTTAATTTTCTCATTTAAATATTTCTTTAATTAATTATCTTCATTGGTTATGTATATTATGTATTTAATATTTCATTACCTTATTTAATTATTATTTTAATCAATTATTTGTATAAAAATTAATATTTAATTTAATTTCTTATTTAGATATTTCATTAATTAATTATCTTAATTGGTTTTGTATATTATGTATTTAATATTTCATTACTTTATTTAGTTATTACTTTAATCACTTATTGAAATTAAGAAATTAATATTTATTTTGATTTCTTATTTAGATATTTCATTAATTAATTATCTTAATTGGTTGTGTATATTTAATTACTTTATTTAATTATTTATTTTAAACACTTACTCAAATAAAAAAAATTAATATTTAACTTAATTTCTTCTTTAAATTTCATTATTTAATTATCTTAATTGGTTATGTATATTATGTATTTAATATTTTCATTACTTTATTTAGTTATTACTTTAATCACTTATTTCAATAAAAAAATTAATATTTAATTACTATTTAATTATTTCAGTAATTAGTTGTCTTATTTTGTTATGTATATTATTAGTACTTAATAGTTAATTACGTTATTTAATTATGTTTTTTAATAAAAAATAATTTTTTTCTTAATTTTTTATGTATATTATTTATTTAATATTTAACTACTTTATGTAATTATTTATTTAATCACTTTTTTAATTAATTATGTTAATTGGTTGTGTATATTTAATTACTTTATTTAATTAATTATTTTAAATACTTAATTAATTAAAAAAATAAATATTTAATTTAATTTCTTATTTATATATTTCATTAATTAATAATCTTAATTCGTTACGTATATTATCTATTTAATATTTTACCCCCATTTGAGCCCCATTATTTTTGAAGAATACATTTTTGAATAGTGTATTAATGAAAAATGTGTGGTTAAAAAATAAGAAATCTTTTTGAATTTGCATGTAACATTTTTTATTAAAAATGTGTGGTTGAAATGATGCCAAATCACTGTTTAATTAATTTTTTAAATATTTCAATAATTAATTATAAAATTTGTTATGTATATTATTAGTAATTAATTTTTAATTACTATATTTAAATTACTTATTTAAATAAAAAATTAATATTTAATTTGATTTCTCGTTTAATTATTCTATGAATTCATTATATGGGTGGACATGGTTCCATATGGTTTTGGTTTCAAGAGAATCGAATCGAACCATGAATCAATGGTTTTTTTATAATGGAACCAAATGATTTTTTTTTTAAAGATATGAAACCAAACTGAACCGAATCATTCGGTTCTGGTTTGGTTTGGTTCTAATTTAATTTTTTAATTTTTTAGATTTGCATCATATAAATTAGTAATGTATACCTAAATAAGAAAATAAATATCAAACATTTAGGAAGTTCAAATTTCAATTATCGTGATAAAAAAAAGTCATAACTAACAAATAAAATATATTCATAATTTGAATACACAAATCAATTTTCGTTTTCATACAAAAAATTGTTTAATAAATAATAACAATGATTCACTACATTAATTATAGTATTTTTGAAGGCACACCTCTATAATAAAGAATGAATTATCAACATTTTTACAGTCCACTTCCACAGACAACATTAACAATTTAATATTTCATTAATGTTTATTGAGGTTTTCTCTATTTGTGAAGAACACAAATAACACATCAAACAATCAAGGTAAAAAAAAAAAAAAAAATGGTTTAAAGACTTTTTAAGTAACTGATGAATTTCATTTTTCGATCTTAAATGACACTCCACTGACTTGATGAAATGCGATATCAGTATGCTACGGCGTTGTGTAAATTGAAAAGGAGTAAAAGAGAAATAATTCAACTGAAATCTAAATACAAAATTAGGGTGTAGACAACTAATGAATTGTTTATCTCTAATGATCCAAAATTGATTAATAAAATGTATTCAATTAATGGGCTATCTCCAATGAATATAAAATTAGGGTCTCCACTAATTATTATATATAAAAATAAATATTAAGTTTGGTTCTGGTTCTGGTTCTAATTCTAGTTTTTTAATTAGAACTGAACCAGAACCAAAATTAAATGGTTCTCGGTTCAAAAAATCAAAACCATTAATTTTTTTGATAGACCTGAACTGAATCGAACTGTTTGATTTGGTTTGGTTCAGGTTTGGTTTGGTCTGATCTAAACATTTTGTCCACCCCTAATTAATTATCTTAATTTGTTATATATATTTAATTACTTCATTTAATTAATTATTTTCAACACTTACTCAAATAAAAAATTAATATTTAATTTACTTTCTTATCTATATATTTCATTAATGAATTATCTTAATTGGTTATGTATGTTGTTTATTTAATATGTAATTACTTTATTTAATTATTTGTTTAATCTCTTATTTAAATAAAAAATTCTTATTTTATTTAATTTCTTATTTAGATATTTTAATTAATTATCTTAATTGATTATGTATATTAAGTATTTAATATTTCATTATCTTATTTAATTATTATTTTAATCACTTATTTAAATAAAAATTAATATTTAATTTGATTTCTCATTTAAATATTTCTTTATTAATTACCTTTATTGATTATGTATATTCAATTACTCTATTTAATTATTTATTTAATTACTTGTTTAAATAAAAAATTAGTATTTAATTTAAGTTCTTATTTAAATATTTCATTAATTAATTATCTTAATTGGTTATGTATATTGTTTATTTAATATTTAATTACTTTTTTTAATCACTTGTTTAAATAAAGAATTTTAATAACTTATTAATTATTTAATATTTCATTACCTTATTTTTTAATTTAATAACTTATTTGAATAAAAAAATTAATATTTAAATATTATGGACATTCTTACTTTAATAAAAAATTAATATTTAATTTAATTTCTTCTTAAAATATTCAGAAAATAAATGAAAATGAATTTGGAAAGATAAGGTGGGCTTGGAATCGGACGTTTGGGTTGTGGTTCGGATCTGGATCGTCCTGGTTCGGATCCGCTGCTAGGTGCCCGGATTGCGACGAGCTGTCGAAAAACTCCATTTCTGATGACTTACATCCCATTTTTTTCACTTTTTTTTAACCATTTCAACCTCAAATATGACTTTTTCTTGTATTTTAACTCTTATAAACTCTTGTAGCATTAAATTCCTACATGTGTTAGACCTCAATGGTGAGTAAATTACAAAAAAACAAATCTAATCTTTGAGAAATGACGATCTTCGACAATGGTGCTGTGAATTTTGTTTTTTTGTTTTATCTTCTCTTAGTTTTCTCTTTCTTTCTTTTTCTCTTCTCTTATTTGGGGATATTTTCGACCCTTTGATATTGTTTACATTTTCAGCTTCTTTTTTTTTTTTTTAATGGGATTTTTCCATTCAAAGGCTATTGTGGAACCGGCCATCCTCCACTATTTCCTCCAACAAAAGTGGCATCATCCAGTTTGATTTCAGAAAAATCAACATTAATTGCAAATACTAGTAGAAATTCGCATTATTCTTACTTTCCTAGCTGCTTTTTAAAATTTTTCCTACAACTCTACTCGACCTCCATATTTACTACAAGCCGAGGTCTATATGCCTCCAGATTCCTGTTCTTTGGTGAACTATTTGTCTTTTGGGTCTAAATGAGACATTTTGGAAAGGAAAACTTGAGCATATTTATAAGCTTCTCCTCAATAGTGAAGTTACAAATCATGAATATCCCAGCAATATCCATGGAGATATCATCAGGACATGATAGTACGAACATAATGGAATAAATTGAACATAAAATAACTCGAAACTACTAAAATAGGAAAAATTGAACATAAATACAAACACAAGAACTTAAGGAGATAGTAAATTTGTCGAACCATAAAGTTTGATGCAAAAACAAATTTTCTCAAAATCGAATCATCCGTACATTGATACCATTAGGAAAGATTGACATTGTAACACTGTCTCCTAATACATTGTTACATTGAACTCGATGAACGAGATAAGAACTTACTCTTCTTGACTACAATAAACTTGAACACCCTAAAATACTCGAATTACGGGAGAAAGTTGCAGATAGTAGGAGTATTCTGGACAGTTTCAAATGCATATAAAGTCAATTTATTGGTTATTAACCAAAATTTTGAAAACAACAGTCACATCATAAATGATAGATCACGTGGTACATGCATAAATAAATCAATTATTTATATTATGGTATCCACTTTAAACTCAAAACTAGCTTTCATAAAGTTTTCATGAGAATTCTGGAAACCCAGAAAATGATATTTACGCAATTAATCACTTGGATAAATTCCAGAGCAAAATAAACAATTGAAACATTTGACACAAATTGTTGTAACTCATATTCATTATTCATTATTTATATGCAGAGCTTGAAGGCTAAACGTACTGAGCTGCGACTGATGAGCTTCTAAAGTCGAATTGCACAAACACTGCGGTCTTCTAGATGAATCTAATCTGGTGAAGTTGAACGCACTTGCAGTTATTTGAAAAAAAAAAAATAATAATAAAAATAGTGCGTAGAATCCCCCAAAAGAGCCGGATATAGCCCTTGTCTGCTACAGTTTTCTTTCCCAAATGTTTCAGTTCCATTCAAAACTTCGTGTTTCTTATTACGTAATATAATGCTTGCAGAATATGAAGCGGAAGGGTAACTGATGAAGTTCCGTACGCAATAGATGCGACTATAGATGCCAACTTAGTTGAGTACACAGGAAGGACTCTCGAATGAAAAGCTAAAGTGTATTCTTACGTGCATAACTATGAATTGTGCGGCAGAATCTCCTTAAGATAGGCCAAGCATGAAGGATTGGTAGAATCACTGTTTTAGATTAAAGTCCAGCTACTTGCACACGTAGTGGAAGCTTACATGAAAGAATAAAATCTCACAGAAACTCAAATTTGTTGATTTGAAAGAGCAAATACCAAGAACGAGATAATTATTTTGGCAAGCATTTCAAGACTCTTAATTTAATTCAAAATTCATATGATTATAAAAATTTATTACAACGTGTATTTAGAACAGTAAATAAAATTTAAATAATGACTAACTTCTAAATAATGGTAAGGATAAAATCAATCCCTAAATGGAATTAAAATTCTAATCCAATTAAAATTAAGATTATATAGAATAATGAAAAATGCATTTTCGGATCCCCAAATAATGGAATTGGGCCAAAATGTAGTTCTCATCAATTGCTTGATCTTTGTCCAATTGCACTTTGGTTGTTTTCCTTGCTCCTCATTTTTCTTGTCTATGACAAACTAGATTTGAACAAGTGACACAAGGATTTCCAGTCCACTGCCCTACCAGCTAAGCTATCTCGAACATTCTCAATGTAGCATCCCATCCTCATTTCATTAGATGACCGGTGTCTATGTCAACTAAAAGGACAAGGGAGGATTACAAAGTTTTCTCCAAATCCTGAAATTTCTTGGATCTTCAAAAAGATAACTGTGTAAATTTCAGCACTAGTAATTATATTGATTGTGAACCATTCATATGTATTAGAAATAAACAAGTTACTAGAATCGCTCTAATACCACTTGTAACAAATTGGTCGCAAGATAATGACAAGAATGAAAAAAACAAGAACAAAATAAGAACACAAAAAATTATATAAAAATCCAAGATGGAAAAAATCATAGGCAGAGAAGGAGAAATGTACTATAATCAATAGTAAATTGTGTGTGTGTGTTTTTTTTCTTTTTCTATTTTTTTATTTTTTAAATTTTTTGGTGGAATTCAAGTTGTAGAAGAATTCATAAAATCCACAAAATGTCGAAAAATTTGTCTAGGTGGCGCCTCAACGCTAAAAGCTGGGCGTTTAGCCCGACGATGGTGCCCCAGTGCCACACTCTCAAATTTTATTCTTCCAATGATATTTTCACCATCCCAAAGTCCTCTTTTCAAGCCAAACTCCTAACTTGATGAAATTTAGGGATGGCAAAAAATTCCCGCCCCGCCCTGAACGATTTGGCGGAGGCAGGGCGGGGCGGGGTGCCCCATCGCAGGGCGCGGATGCCCCGCCCTAAACCCGCCCCGTGAAGATAAAAAAAAAAAAAAAAGAATAAAAATAATTTTACTTTTAGATAATTTACCCGCTAAAAGACTCATTTTAAATTTGTATTTTATTCTCTAATTATAATATAACTCAAAATTTTGAAAATGTGAAATAAAATAAAATACTAAAAAAAATTAAACGGGACAAAAAGTTGCCCCGCTTCGCCTTAGGGATTTTGGCGAGATGGGGTAGGGCGGGCACCACCTTCGCTCCGTTTCCATC
This sequence comes from Olea europaea var. sylvestris, assembly GCF_002742605.1. Lineage (NCBI taxonomy): Eukaryota > Viridiplantae > Streptophyta > Magnoliopsida > Lamiales > Oleaceae > Olea > Olea europaea. The sequence goes on along the minus strand of NW_019243895.1, from coordinate 65,036 downwards.
TCTAATGAAATTTGATCTCCATTAATTAGGACTTAAAACCAAAGCTCCTTAGACTTCTTCTGCTCAAGCGAACACCAAATCACATTGAATTTAAATCACACCACAACAAATCTCCATTTTGAACTAAATTTCAACACAAGGAATTCTAAATGCATCTCCAAGTAAACACCACTCATCTTCTAAACAAGCACCAATGGGCTAAATCAATAACAAATACCAATTAAGTTCAAGCAATGCTGATGCAGGAGGATCCGAGTCGAGTGATACTGATTTGTCAGATAGCACGATGATGGCGCTGAGATACCATGAGATGGCGGATCGGCGCAAAGATGGAAAGTAAATCACCATTATTTCCTTAATTAGGGGAATTTGACGCGTCTTTGGTAATTTGGCCATAACTTTGGCTACGGTTATCGGAATCGCCATTATGACCCCAATTCGGAAAGCTCTCTTCGGCGCGCACGTCGTGGCCACCCAGCTGTGCTCGATGGACGTCAATTTTGAGCCCAGAATTCACTGTTTTCCTTTCCAAAATTCAATTTTAAGTTATTTTTTACTATTTATGGTAATATTTCGTTTCCTTTTTTCCATATGTTAGAAAACTCGAATTGAGCCAAATATTTGGCAACTTACTTCTTTTACTTAATATTTTATTTTGGTATAATTTTGGGATTTTGCCATTTTTGGTAATTTTCCCATAATTTCGTATTTCGCAGCTATTTAACCCGGCTTGTGGGTTAGTTTTCATCATTTTGCATTATTAATAATATTGAGTTGAATTCAGAGTATTTTCTCTATTTTTTTGGGCATTTTCTATCGTTCTTTTCTTGCGAATCATCTTCTACAACAAGCCAATAGGATAATCACTATCCTACCCGGCGTCAAATGCTCAAACTTAGTGATGAAAAGTGGTTTTGTCATCATATTAGTAGGATTATCCTTGCTGTCAACCTTGTTCACTATAATATTACCACAGACAATCACATCACGTTTTAAATGATACCCCATATAAATGTGCTTAGTTCTCTCATTAAACATCTGATCCTTAGTCAAGAAAATAATATTCTTACTATCACAGTATATTATAGAAATCTGCAAGTATTCACTGATTTTACCTATTAATCCTCTCAACCACATAGCCTCCTTGCATGCTTCTGTAATGGTAATGTATTTTGTATCTATTGTAGATAAAGCTATTGTATTTTGTAAAGTAACTTTCTAGCTAATAACATAGCCTCCAAATGTACATTAAGTCAGAAGGGGTACATTGAGAAGGGGTTTCAAAGGTTTAATAAGCTGAATGCTAAGTCTGTTAGTACTCCTTTGTTCTTCCCACTTAAACTATCATCTGGATTGTATCCTTAATCAAATGAACACATTGACTATATATCTTGGGTTTCTTATTCCAGGGCAATTGATTCGCTTATGTATACTATGGTTTGTACAAGATCAAATTTGGCTAATGTAGTTTGTGCAGTTAGTAGATACATGACAAATCTCGATAATGAACATTGAAAAGCAGTGCAATGGATATTTAGATACTTTAATGACCCCACTAGTGTTTGTTTGCATTTTGGTAGAAATACAAATGGAGTAATTAGGTATGTGGATCCAAATTATGCAAGACATCTTGATAAGAGGAGATCTAATGTGAACCCACGTAGCAACAGCGGCTACCAAACCCACACAAGACTGAAACTGGATCCCAAGAACGGCAAAGAATCGAAGGTTTTGGATTAAACCCGTAAACAATGAATTAAGCAACCGAAGGTATATTAAACCAACAACTTCTCAATTACACGTTGTACAAATCTCACCCGAAATTGTGAATGCCATAAGAAAACGAATTCCTTTATGAGTTTGATTGTTCAATTAAAAATAAAGAAATTGGAAGCAAACAGCCCCTTTGAATTAATTCTCTCAAAATATCAATGTTGTCTTACAATGAAAGAATAAAATCCTATTTATATTAAAACCTAGAAACATGGTAAAAAGGGAATTATAGAGTCCTAAGAATATAAAAGTTGCCAAAAATAAGAATCCTAACTAAAATAAAAGGTTTCGTGTAAAAGGAAACTTCACCCCTGAATTACTACCTTGTGGTCGCATAGTGCATAGTCCATTTGAAATCTTTCAATTTGGTCTCGGGAATGGTCTATGCGGTCGCATGCCTTTTATACTATGCGGTTCGCATAGTATTAAATTTGAAACCTCTTTTTTCCTTGTGCAGAATTTCGTGATGATTCCGAATTATACTCATGGACGAAAATCTGACGCTTGAGCTGAAAGTTATGTCCATTTTAATCCACGCTATTCGTTTTTTCATATATCCTCCAAAACTTTGAATCCAACGCACCAAACAAGATTTTACCATCAAGACCAACATATAACTTGTAATTTGGCTTGTTGACTCCGTCTCTCGAACAAGAAATTGTATGGCTTTGTTGACTCTAATTGGTTTTGCCCTTGCCATAAACCTCTTCTCAACTCGCTCCGAACCCTTGGAAATTCCTGGCCCTCCTTGGATCACATCAAGATCACTTATAGGGTGTATTTTAAACGTTGGAGGCTGTGCTATCAGTTGGAAAGCTATTTCATAAAAATACAGTAACTTTGTGTACAATAGAGACATAGTATATGACTATTACAAAGGCATGTAGGAGGCTATGTGGTTAAAAGGATTGATTGGTGAAATCAGTGAAAATTTGCAAATTTTTATAGTATATTGTGATAGTCACAGTGCTATTTTTCTGACTAAGGATTATATGTTTCATGAAAGGACTAAACGCATTGATATGAGGTATCATTTTGTGTGTAAAGTGATTTCTCATAGTAATATTGTACTGAGCAAGGTTGATATCAAGGATAATTCTATTGATATGATGACAAAACTACTTCTCATTACTAAGTTTGACCATTGCTAGAACTTAATTAGGGTTTGTTATTGATCTAGCCCATTGGGGTTTGTTTGGAAGATAATGAGTGGTGTTTACTTTGGACATGTGTCTTTGGAATTCCTTGAATTGGAATTTGGTTCAAGGTGGAGATTTGTTGTAATGTGACATAAATTCTAGCAAGTTTTGGAGGTCTAGTTGAAGTTGTCTTGAAGAGATCAAAATCATGAATTGGAAAGAAAAGTCGTTGCATTTTTGCTCGAGCGGCACTTGTATATTTTTTTACAGAGACTTGTCGCCCATCTGGCTCTTGAGCAGCGGGGTTGTCGCTCGAGCGATAGGGTTATCCGACACAGGCCCATTTCGCATTTTAACACGTTTTTGGACTCCTATTTATTTACAACTTGATTTCTAGGGTTTCATACATATAAGTCACAGCTTCTATAGCTCCCACAACATTCGTAAAACATCTTGAGAGTTTTAGATCTAGTTGAGAGTATTGAGATGTTGTTGAAAATATAATTACTAGGGTTGGACATGGTTTGGTTCTAACGAGAACCAAATCGGACCCAAAATTTTCGGGTATTTATTAAGTGAAATCGTTGAGTCCAAATTTAATTATGAAATCGTTCAGGTTCATTCAGTTTGGTTCGGTTCGATTCCATTCAATTCCCATGTTCTGTATTATAATTAAATTTTTTAATATTTATAAAGCTACATTAATTCAACTAATGATATGTTCAATCTTAGCTCTTACAAAAAAAACGTAGTCCAATCTTATATATCTTTTGCATCTCTCTTTGTCGGGTTCTTCATAAATTTGATTGTTAAAATCACAAGAACAGGAAGATAGTAAGCTCATAATAATTAAGAAAGGCTTTGTTGAGCTTTAATTTGATTTTTCAGAATGGTAGAAACGACACTACGGTAGAGTAACAAATTTGAATAAAACTTAGGTCAATTTAATTAGGTTGGCTTGGAACTGAAAATTAGAAATAGGAAAATTATATTTTTAGGTTTTACCTAAATTAACTAGTTAGTAAATTTATTTAGAAAAAATAAAATAATTTGTTTTATTTAAAATTAATTAATTAAAAAAATTAGAGGAATTCAGTTCTTATTTGGTTCTTCGGTTCTAGGTCTAGAATCGAACCGAACCTACCTATCGATTCTCAATTCAGATATTCGTTCGAGTATTTAATTTAAAAAGAACTATTCAGTTTGATTTGGATTCGGGTTTGGTTCGGGAGTTTGTCTAGCCCTAATAATTACCATTATTTATAATGGATTTCTTCACATCCTTCTGTGATTTTTTCCTGTCTTGGGTTTCCACATAAATTTTGGTGTACTTATTTTTTTCTTACTTATTTCATTATTGTCATTATTTTATGATTAATTCATAACACAAACGACTGATAGTTAGAGTCGTCTTGACCATCCAAATGTTAACTCTTCTTGGCCACACATTCATAGATTAGTTTGAGCACAAAGATTGCATTTCTGTGGAAATATATGTCCTGAAAATGATGCATGGACATACAATAAATTCCAGTCAATGCCAGCTAATGCAGAGACAAAGGCGAATTCCTGAAATGAACGTGAGTGGGTACGTTCACCGTAGCGTACATGCAAATAAAAACACATTTAGTAAGCGGTCGAAAATACTCACATAAGTTTAGTGATTATTGGGACAATTAAATCAAAAAAATCTTGCTAATGCTTTAAAAAAAAAAAAAAAAACTTTCAAAAATATGAGGCATGAAAAAATAAAAAATAAAAAAAAAACCTACTAGATTAAAACATTCATGATTCTACCACAAAAATATTATACGCGAAGGTGATGATAGCACGACTAATCTCAATAGTCCAAGTTTTCGAGGTTGCTATTTCCGGTAAGCATCGTTTACATTTCTATTTGTTATTTGGTAGACGTTTATCTACACAGATGAATTGAGTTACTAGAGCGATCCTTGTTATTAAAGTTCTTGATTTTTTAAAAATATCACAACGAATGAATTAGTGGTTGTTGAGAATTTGCATATATTGTGAACATTCCATTTCTCGACCTCAAAGTTTAAACTACAAATCCAACAAACCCACTCATTTTTGTTCATATTCTAAAAAACTCGGAATCTATTAGAAATGAACTTTGAATCAAACTTATAACATACACTTTAAATTTTGTAGTGCAATGTGATTGAAATTAGATTTTTAGTAGATTTTGATAAAAATTACTGAGATGGATGATTGAAAAGTTATAGAACCCATGAAAATATGGGGTTAATATTAATTGTTTGATTTTGACTTAGCTTAAAATCTGATTTAAATCAATACCAACCACGAGCAAGTAAAATCAATGCTAATTGAGGGTATGATGGAAGTAAAATCAAAGACTTACAATTAAAAGTAAAATTTGTACTGCATTAAAGTAGGACTTTTTATATTAATTGTTGATTAGGCCCTAAATTTTAACCATCGAGTTGGATAATAATTTTGTTATTATAATGAAGTCACTTGTTTGATAGGAATTCTTACACATCCTGGTCTTGGTTAAACTTAGTCTTTGATTGGGAATTTGGGATTGCATTTGACTGGAAGAAGCATTGACTTGCAATAAATTCCAGTCAATGCCAGCAAATGCATAGCTTCAGGCCAAGTCCTGGAATGAACGTGAGTTTTACATCACCGTAGAGTACACACAAATATAAACTAGTATAACGTTAAATATTGCATACAAAATATATTCTGGAACCACTTTCGTGGTTACTTAACCTTGGAGGAAAATATTCTTTGAGTTGTGAATAAGCACTAATTCCGATTTAGGCCAAATCGAAAAAAGAGACCGAAAAAATATAATTTATGTGGTTCAAAACATGGCCTAAAACAAGAAATACCAAGAAAATGCAAGTGACTGCAAAATGAGTACACAACATCAAACTAAGCCCTTTTGATGGTCGAGAAATTGGGAAAAACGATGTTTTGAGTAGTGATTTTTTTGTAGAATGTGTGATTAGAAAGTATGAAAAAAATTTGGATTTACATGCAGGATATTTTATTATATAAATGTGTGGTTGAAAGTGTGTGAGAAATAAAGAGTTTTGACTTAATTACAGTAAAACAGGGACTAAGACTAATTCCAAATAACAAAAGAGTACACACTACATAATGCTCAAATTATCCACTAAAGACTACAAAGATTCATACGATTGGGGTAGAACGAAGGAGCTTCTTATTTAAGGAACTCAAAGGTGCTGCATATCACAGAATAGACTATAACAATCCAAAAGAATATTATTACCATGGAAAGAATCTGCTTTCTGATTTCTTTGGCAATTGTACTGATGTCATATAACTTGTCTTTCTTAACCAGACCAATTGCAGGCATAAATGTTGATCAATCTGCTCTTCTTTCTTTAAAGGAGACTATCACTATAGATCCCAAACAAGTAACAGCTAACAACTGGTCCATCAATGCCTCGGCATGCAGCTGGATTGGAGTCACCTGCAATTCGCGCCACCACAGAGTTGCAGAGTTGAATCTTTCAAACATGGGATTAACAGGTAGCATCCCTCCGCATTTAGGAAACCTATCCTTTCTAATTTACCTCGATCTTAGTGGCAACAGTTTTCACGGCGAACTTCCAGGAGAGTTAGCTCACTTGCGCCGTTTAAAATTCATGGATTTTAGCGTCAACAACTTTTCTGGGTGGATACCGTCAAGTCTTGGTCAATTACCAAATCTTGAACAGTTGATTATTGCTAACAACTCTTTTGAAGGAGCCATTCCATCTTCACTCTGTAACCTGTCGAGGCTGGAGATCCTGAACGTGGACTTCAATTTTCTGCAAGAACAGATTCCATTAAATATTAGTAATCTTGGTAGCCTAAAAATTTTGAGCATGAAAAGCAACCGAATTTCTGGTATTTTACCAAGATCAACATTGCAGATCTCTTCACTAGTAACTTTGGATCTTAATAAAAACTTCTTGTCCGGCAATATTCCAGAAGACATGTGCCATAATGTAACAAAACTCAGAATTCTTTCCCTTGCATCTAACAGCCTAAATGGCCCAGTTCCATTGGGTATATCAGAATGCAGAGAACTTCAAGTGTTGGCCTTGGAAAGAAACTACTTAACAGGACTCATTCCAAGAGAAATTGGGAATCTGACTATGCTTGAGGTGTTATATCTTGACTCCAACATTTTAGAAGGTATGGTTAAAACTTTTGCACCACTACAGAAAATGGAGTATTTGATTAATATTTCCCAAATGGGGTTTTCAATATAAAAAAAATTATATATTTTCACTATTTAAGCAGCCATTATCATTTCCAACTGAAATAAGCATGTTCCGGGATTGTATTAAGGTTGCTATTAATTATTTGTACTCACTAATGCACAAAATAATGTCGTAGGATCTATACCCCAGGAGCTTGGCTATCTTCATGGATTGGAAGAACTAAATTTGCAAGGTAATAGCTTGAGGGGCTCTATTCCATACAGCCTCTTCAACATCTCGAGATTAAGAAATTTAGATCTCGCCAATAATTCCCTCTCGGGCCCTCTTCCATCAAGTATGGGCAATAACATGCCTAATCTTGAAGTGCTCTATCTTGACCTAAATAACCTCACAGGAGTTATCCCCAACTCTATCTCAAATTCTTCGAAGCTAGGAGGTCTAGATCTTTCGGGTAATCAGTTTACTGGTCTAATTCCCGATAGTCTTGGTAACCTAAGATTCCTCCAATCTCTCAGCCTCAATCAGAACAATTTGGAATCTGATCAAGAGCTGAGCTTCATCACTTCCTTGACTAGATGTAGATATCTAAGCGAAATTTCAGTTGGTTTAAATTCTCTTGATGGCGTCCTTCCAGAATCCATTGGGAACATATCTAGTCTTCATATCTTTGAGGCAAGTTATTGTGAACTTAAGGGTGGCATACCAAAACAGATGGGTAACTTGAGCAACTTGATACTAATAAGTTTATCTCACAATGATTTGAGTGGATTTATTCCATATGAATTCAGTGGTTTGCAGCAGCTGCAGGGATTATATTGTCAGTTTAACAACATAGGGGGGATAATTCCAACGAGTCTTTGTCATTTGCCAAACTTGTTTGCAGTGTCCTTGATTTATAATCAAATTCTTGGAGCATTGCCTGAATGCTTAGGCAATGTTACTTCTCTAAGACATCTTTTTCTTGGTTCCAACAAATTAACATCTAGCATTCCTGCAAGCCTTTGGAATCTTAAAGATATCCTGTATCTCAATCTGACGTCAAATCACTTGAATGGATCCCTACCACCTGAAGTTGCAAGATTACAGTCTGTAATTCAATTAGATCTATCACAGAATCAGTTCTCAGGTTATATCCCAAGTACAATAGCTGAGTTGCCAAACTTGATCAATCTATCCTTGGCTTATAATAAATTTCAAGGAAATATTCCAGGCTCAATGGGGAAATTGATTAGTTTAGAAATTCTGGATCTATCCAACAACAGTCTCACTGGCATGATCCCAAGGTCGCTCGAGGTCCTTCAACATCTAATGTATTTCAACGTATCGTTCAACAAATTAAGTGGAGAAATTCCAAGTGGTGGGCCCTTTGAGAATTTCACTTACCTTTCTTTCATGTCAAATGAAGCCCTTTGTGGGAAACCTCAATTCCATGTCCCACCTTGCCGAGGTAGTTCTTTGCCCAGATCAAAGAATAAGAAAGTGGTTTTGGCTGTACTTATTCCAATAACTGCATTGGCAGCTGTCACCTTGGTCATCATACTTCTGTGGTTAAGATACCGAAGAACAGAGATTCAAGCTCAAGCTGATTCAATACCTGATAAAATGCTTCAAAGAATTTCGTTCTATCAACTTCAACAAGCAACTGATGGGTTTAACGATAGAAACTTGCTTGGCAGAGGAAGTTTTGGGTCAGTTTTCAAAGGGTCACTCACAGATGGGACAGTTGTTGCCATAAAAGTGTTTCATTTGCAATTGGAAGGTGCGTTCAAGAGTTTTGAAATAGAGTGTGAAGTGTTAAGAAACCTTCGTCACCGGAATCTCACCAAAGTCATCAGCAGCTGTTCCAACCTTGATTTTAAAGCCTTAGTCCTTGAGTACATGCCTAATGGGAGCCTAGAAGAGTGGTTGCATTCTGATGGTCATTCCCTGAATATTATTCAGAGATTGAGCATTATGACAGATGTAGCACATGCAATTGAGTATCTCCACCACAGTTACTCAATTCCGGTGGTTCACTGCGACTTGAAGCCTAGCAATGTCTTGCTAGATCAAGATCTGGTTGGACATGTGAGCGATTTCGGCATTGCGAAACTGTTAGTAGAGGAAGAAACTATTAGACATACCACAACCCTAGCTACATTTGGTTATATGGCACCAGGTGAATCTTGTGGCTTTCATTATGCTTCTAATATTATATTCTCCTGAAAAATAGTTAAATAATCCTTTTCAAATCAATAACCATATTACATGACATAATACTTCGCAGAATATGGAGCGGAAGGAATAGTCACAATGAGGTGTGATGTTTATAGTTATGGCATTATGTTGATGGAAACTTTTACAAGTAGGCGGCCCACTGATGAAATGTTTTCAGAAGGGTTAAGTTTGAGGGATTGGGTTACGAATTCAAATCCACATGCCATAGATCAGGTTGTAGATACCAACATACTAAGTGCAGAGGAACAACACATAAGCGAAAAGCTGGAGTGGATATCATCCATTATGAACATGGCTGTAAATTGCACGGCCGAATCTCCTGAAAACAGGCCAAGCATGAAAGATGTTGTCGCATCACTGGAGAAGATTAAAGTCCCGCTCCTTAAATATTGAGGTAACAAAAGATATAATGTTAAGTATTAATATTTCACTTTCCATTTTTTTTTAATCTCTCCACTAGGTGGAAGTTCAAAGTCTGCTGGTGAAGGAGCCAAGTATTTCCCTTCAATGCTAAATATGCTGCATCCATCAGATGACAGATTTTATACAATCTTTGTTAGATTTTGAAATTACTAGACTTTTGCGTGTTCTTATGTTACTGGAAACTTTCCGCATGACAGAACATTTCTGCTTGTAGATGTTGAAGCTTTTGTCTGAATTACTCCAACCTCAGACATGGCAAGTTCAATTTCCTGGAGCAAGAAGAAAAAAGGAGCATATGTTGCAGAAATCATTTTCCAAAAGTACAAACAATTAGAGAATTAGCTGAGGAAATGAATGCCATGCTGTTTGTTAGGATTTTTCGGTTGTAGATTCAATCTCAGACAGCTATTGTGTAAGATTAAGTATTTAATCCATATTGGTTAGTCTAATTAATCATATAATCTTTCTCGGAGAATAGCACAAGCTATTTCTTCCTCCTTTCATTTACTGTGTCAAGAGAATGCTACGAAAGCAACAACAATCCCTACCTAACCCAGTCCATCCCTTCACCTGGATAATGTAAATATGGAGCAATGTAACACTGTTTGCAGTTCACTTAAGCCACTGAATCAGCCTAATCTAAGATTTTGTTGGCCTGTTTCAGAATGTCAGCCTTTTCAAATAAAATACAAAGATCGTTATGTGAAGCAATTAACCCGAGGATTTCAACTTTTAAGATATAATTAAGCGCCTGTCAGGAGGCCATTTTTACACAAAAAAAAAAAAAAAAAAAAAAAATGTAAAGAAGACCTAACAATCAAACATACAAAAATTGTAAGTTCTAACATAAACAGATCTCAAAACACAGCACAATTCAACCTCCCCAGAAAAAAAAAAAAAAAAAAAAAAAAAAAAAAAGGAGTTTCCAATCACAACAGATGGCCCACCATCTTAATACCATCCTTGCTTTCAGATTACATATTTACGTCTGCCTTCCATTTATACCCCAGTTTTATAGTGTTTGCATTATTTATCCAAATAAGCACAAGCCACCATGTATGACTTTTCAAAGGGAAAAATTGGGAAAGGGAAAGCAAAAGCAAAACATAAATAATGCAATTACAAGTCACCTTCATGTCAGATGAAATGGAACAAAGAAATGAAATTACAGTGTTCAACGTTCACATTTCTTCTTAAAAAGGCAAAAGTAATCGCACCCGGACAAGTGTTAAGTGATTTAAGATATGTCATCAAGATTTTCCCTCGGCACATATGCACTCTTGATCAGGGGCAGACCCAAGAGGGGTCCCCTAGGGTCACTTGACCCTCGAGATTTCTTATTTTTTATTTTTTACGGGCTCACTATGGAATATCAAACGAAAATGAAATATTAAATTTTAATATCACTTTGAAGTACTCACAGTCTGGTATTTCACATTGTTAATGTTGTGCGAAATGACCAAACATAGCAAATATTACATCAAAATATGCCGTTCCAAACTAGTATTTTGAGAATTTTGATAAAAAGCTAACTTTAAAAATATTTTGATGATTATACGCTAACTATATCTATAAATCTTCTATATCTTCTCGAAACTCATTTCGAGAACTATATCATAAACATATCGAGTTATTTAAATGAATATCGAAAATAGTTAAACATATGTGAAACGTGTATGCTAAAAAGAGACGTACAACTCGTCTTTTTTGAAAAAAAAAATCAATTATTTTATTAATGTTTATTATTTTTGCGCAACAAATTTCTCCATATAATTTACTTCATTTTATTAGGAAAATTTATATGTGGTATGACGTCAAATTTTACTTTTTTTGGATGTAAAAATTATTAATTAAATTTTTATTACTTCATAGGGGTTATAAATTGTTATACTACTTTTTTATCTAGATTATTTTTATATTTGAAAAAACTTATATATAAAAAAAATTCAATCATTTTTAGGATTTTTTTTTTATTATTGTTACCTTTTTCTTGATCAATTAATTTTTGTTCAAATGACGTCAAAATTTTTATTAGGAAATTTATTAGATTATTTTTTTAAAAAAAATTAATTAATTGAGAGGAAAAAGTAATAATAATAAAAAATCTTAAAAATGATCGAATTTATATATATAATTTTTAGATGTAAAAATAATCAAGATGAAAAATAGTATAACAGTTTATAACCAATATAAAGTAATAAAAAAATTTCGTCGTTTTTTTTTTAAGAATTTGAATGTGACCCCCTAATGTAAAATGGAGTATAGAAAGCTCTAGGATTTATTTCAAGTAACATGTTTATACAACACTATGTCTCCAATCATGTTAGCTCCATTGTCATAACTTTGCCCTCTTAAATTATCAATATCAAGCTCAAGATTTTTTAACATATTTTTAAGCTAAAAGTCCAAGTCTTGAGGTATCATCCACCTTCAAAAATTCAATCCAATATTGATGTGATCCAAGAGTCAAGCCCGAAGAAGACGAGCCCGAGAGGAGACTCGTCGATTATCAAAGGCAGATTGAGGGAAAAAAAAGGGTAAAACAAGCAATGGAATTGGTTGTTCAAGCAATAATTGGTGAAACATCGTTCATGGCGCAAAATTGGACAACTTTCATGTTAAGGTCGAGCATTGAATCAAATTAGATCAATTGGATACAAGCAACAAAGGACGGAGGCATATTTGACAACTATGTAGTCGCATAATGTTATGGGTAATGCGACTGCATGTATACCAACAGAGATTTTGGTGAAGGTCGCAAAGTGTTCTATGCAACTGTATGCCCTATAACAATGCGGTCACAAAGAACTAAATTGGAGTGAAAATTTTCCTTTTTCGGGAATTTTCGTATTTTGTAAGGTCTTTACTTTTGTCAATATTATTGTAATCTTTGACTATAATTTTCCGATTTTCTACTAGATTTTTTGGGTTTCAAGACTAGTATAAATATAGGCATCTCTTTCATTGTATAACACAACACATTATACATTATTTGAAATAATTTCTTTGAGAGGCAGTATTGCTTTCAATTCCATTGTTCTTCTTAGAAAACTTTGAACTTATCAAGAATTGTATTCTTGTGGCATTCGAAATCTGGGTGCGACTCTTTGATTGTGTAATCAAAAAGTCTTTCAATCACCGTTATTGTTGGATTGCTTGGTTCACTTTTCTTAGGTTTAAACTCACAAACCTATTAATTCGGCTTTTCTGGAGTTCTAACAATCTAGTTGTGGGTTTCATAGTGCTTGTTGCCATGTGGGTTCGCATCAGTTGGTATTAGAGCACAGACTCCAAATTAACAGGTTATATCTTTTTATTTTTTTCATTGAGTCTTTGTTCTTTGTTTTCCGCGTCTTTTTTTCTTTTCTTTAATCCTTGTTTCCTTTGTTTCTTTTTCGCATTTTTGTTTGTTCTTCATTATTTGAGTCTTTTGATCCATTTAAATTCTGTTTAAATTTTTTGAAAGTTGTTTTCAGGCAACTCTAGCACCCAAAAAAAACTTTGATTGATTTGTTGGTAGTATAGTTCTTTGTTTTCAAAAAAGAAGGAAAGACCCGAAAAAGGCAAGGAAAAAAAAGAAAGTAAAATAAAAAAAAAAAAGGAAAGAGCCGAGGAAAAAATTGTATTATTTTTATTGTTCAATTATTACCAACATCCTTTAAATTTCCAGTCACATTACTTTCCCATGAATTTAAATTCTTTGTCAATTACTTCTTGAATTTCCTAGTTTCATTCAAGTTGCAATTCAATTGTTCGAGTCCCTTTAAAATCACAATCCTTGATTTCATCCGGTTGAGAATCCACGGGTTTGAATTTCTTTAAGTTCACTTTGTTCTTTGAAGCACTTGGACGAAAGCACCGAGCAGTAAAATGTAGAGTGGTGAAATTAATAAAGGGTAAAAGCCATATTGTGTGATTCTAAGTGAATATCGATGTGACAGAAATTTCTTAGAATTAGGATGTCTAAAAAAAGAGAAGATTATAATTTAAGCCTTAATGGCAATCACATTAATGTGTCCGACAATATGATGAGGCGTGTTGAGAAATTGTTGGCAAAAATGGGAGATCGCTTAGCAAGGTTGGATACATCGGTGGCTAATCTTAGTAGGCGACAACGAACGAAAGTATCTAATACTAGGGGATCGGGTAGACGGGAGTGTAGGAGAGAAATTATGGTAGCAATTTGGATGAGGATGAGTTTAACGGAGTTGATATGGGACGGATGAGAAATAGAGGCAATTAGTTCGAAAGACGGGGTAGGAATAATCGTGTAGATGAGATAGATGGAAACATGGGAAACATTAAAATGGCAATTCCACAGTTTAAAGGGAGAAGTGACCCTGAGCCGTATCTAGAGTGGGAGAAAAAGGTTGAATTGATCTTGGAATGTCATAACTACTCAAAGGAGAAGACAGTAAAGATAACTATTCTCGAGTTCGTTGAATATGTAATAACTTGGTAGGATCAAGTCACGTCGTAGTAATTGGGAGAGAGCAATTAATACTTAGGATGAATTGAAAGCTATCATGACAAAAAGGTTTGTTCCTAGTCGCCGCTATAGGGAAATCTATCAAAAGTTGGTGAGTTTGTATCAGGGGTCGAAGAGAGTGGAGGATTACCATAAGGAGATGGAGATACTAATGATTATGACGAATGTAGAGGAAAGTCGGGAAGCCACTATGGCACGATTCTTGAATAGGTTAAATAAAGATATTGCCAAAGTAGAGTTGCAGCATTATGTGGAATTAGAAGATATGTTGTACATGGCCATGAAGGTGGAAAGACAATTGAAGAGAAAGGGGACAGCTAGGCAACTGTTGGGTTTTTTGGCTTTTAATACATCTTGAAAATCGAAGTGGGATAATAACAATAAAGGACACGAAACTGTACCTAAAGGAAGAAATGAATGGCTGAAAGGGAAAGAGGAAGGTGCTAGCAAGACCGTACCCAAAGCAGAGTCACAACCATCGAGGAGTAAAGATATCAAGTGTTTTAGGTACTTGGGGTCCGGGCACATCCCAAACTTAATCTTTTGCTTGTCCTCGAGCAAACACCAAAGCAAATAAAAATAATTAATGGACACACAAGCACAACTAAGACAAACAAAATCACTTAAAATAAATTTCACTAGATAGCTTGCCTTCATGTCTCAGAATTAAAAATATAACTTCGATTCCATGAATCACTTCAAAGCTATAATGCAAAAGCTAAATTCTCACCTATTCAATGCAAAACGGGGGTGTGTGTGTGTGTGTGGAGAGAGTCAAGAGCAACGTTGTACAATAATAAGTTGACCCAATTCCCGACCTTAGAAGTCAAATTTTTCCTTACTTCGCTCATGGGATTCACACACTCCCAAACTTATTTTCTTTTCTTTTTCCAAAGGTGTAACCTAAAGTTAAATTTTCAATACTAATTTCTTACACCACTCAAGTTTGGTTAGATTTTACTGATTGTAGTTCCACATGTCAACAAATGAGGATTCTCCTTATTTTTTACTGTTTCAACATCTAGGAATCAACCAAGTTACTAACCCCTTATCAAAGGTCTAATCATCTAAAACAAGTGTTCGGGGCTTAATCAAGGCATTTGATATCTATTTTTTTCTCTTTTTTTTTTAAATTTTTGTATATATATCTTTATTCTTTAATCACTCTTTGTGCGAACGTCTCTCCCTTAAACTTTCTAAATGACCCCTGTAGCGAGTTTTAGGACGATGACTCCCAAATCAGATGACTTTAGGGCACCAGGTTTTAAACCCTTACAGGCTTAATCACTCGAGTCATAAAGGCTACGAAGAGATGAATCACAATGAGATTATTGAAGTTGTCCTCATTGGGATCTTTTTTTCTTTTTTTTATGCGGTGATTAGTGCAATGTCCCTTATTAAACACCTATCCTCGAAAATCGACCTCTAACTTAAGGTTTTCACCCAATTTTCATCCCATTAGTCTCAGACAGTCCATACAAAAACTAGCACACACAGAATCCACATTTATCTCCAAGTTTCCCTACATTAGCTTAATCTACCAAATATCCTATATTTGGTTCAAGGTATAATAATGTTTAAAGGTTGTTTGGGTTTAGCATCTAAGTTCTCTAATCCAACCTATAAACATGAATCAACCTACTCATGCACAACGCTACAATCAACTCACGTGCAAAAATAATTTTCGTTTCACATGAATAAGCAAAATTCTAACTCAAACACATAACTCGTTCACAATTCATAAATCAACGCATGTTCTCAATTACACATATCAATACCGGCAAGGTTATCTAACACACACAAGCATGCAAAAACACGAAAAGAATTTTTTTTTAATCAATGCATACAATTAAGAAATTAAAAACAAAACACACAAATAAAATAAAATAATTTTTTTTTTAAATGCACACAATTCACACAATAAAAAAAAATTAGGCTATTCGAGACAATTTATGATATACTCCCCCCCCCCAAACTTAAACTAAACATTGTCCCCAATGTTAAATTAGAAGAAAATGAGGAGGACTTCCCTGAATTGTCTGAATTGCCAATGACGGTCTGTGCTCTGACGTTGAATTTGATGGACGCTTCTTCTAGCTTTTACCCCCAAACTTGAAATTTTTCATGTTCTCCTCGTCAAAGTTGGTATGATTGTTCCACAACATCATGTTCCTGAAAAATCAAATTTAGATATTAAATACATGGAACAAGTGTTACTTAGGTTAAATATCAAATAACTAACTTGACTATTTATAAACCTAAGGGAAGACGGGATATGGCTGATGAATTCCTAAATAGAAATTATAAAACAACTGAAACTATCATATTAATCAAAAATAGAAAATGAAATAGAAATAAAAATAAAAATAAAAATAAAATAAAACACTTGGGTTGCCTCCCAAGAAGCGCTTCTTTATAGTCATTAGCTTGACTTTGGCAATTGCATCATGGAACTTTAAAGAAGGCTTTTGATGCTCTGTCCATTTTTCTTCTTTTGACTTTGCTCCACTCTTCGTTGTTTCTCCAGATCTCGTCTTTGTCCTTTTCAATGTAATAGGATCTTTTTAGGCCATCCGATTTAAACTTAACAATATAGACTTCAACTTCTTCATCGAACTTAATCACAAAATCAATTTCTATACCATCAATGAATTCGAACGAATTTATGTTGCTTTTATCTTCATTGATTTCTACATCTTCGTTTGGTTCCTTTGTGATCAAGTTGTTATTCACTTCAGGCTCTTCTACGATCGTTGAAATTTCTTCGGATTGACCGATTGATCCACATTCAAGATCCATAAACAACGAGGAATCTTCCTTTTTAACCCCTTCGAGTGGATTGTATTTCCACCTTTTCAATTCACTCCAGTAACTCCAATCTCCAATCGATATTTTGCTCTCTTCCAAATTGGCCAGTTTATTGTAGTACTTTGCAATCACCCTCTCATTCAACATAGGAGGACCTTTTCCCGTAAGTATGATGTCCTCATCCCAATCATCAAGTGCATAATCTTCCAAAGGCATATAGTCTTCATCAGAGTTGTCAATCGCTTCTTGTCGACATCTTAAATAATGTATAAACCTTACCGCCTTTGTTGTATGGGGGTTCAAAGGTGTACGCCAACAGTACTCGGTGTAGTGCATCTCCCAGCAGATCTGACAGAAGACATTTTCTACAACCACGTCATTTGTATCCATATTGAGATTACTTATTTCAGTTGTTATGCTCTCTTGCCAATGTTGGAAACATGCATATATTATTGGGTAGTGCCTAGAAAGAATACCAAAAATGATCAGGGTGGATAGCCAAAATTAACAAAAGACCAAAAAATA
>NW_019243895.1:6247-47405 GCF_002742605.1 Olea europaea var. sylvestris | reverse complement strand
GAGTCAAATAGGCTCCGAAGAAGAGTATAAGATGAATCTCACTTTTTCGTATATTTCAAAATTTTTGAATCTCAATCAGCTTTTCCTTTTAAGGAGAATATACTAGAGCTTTAGGTCAATCTAATTAAAGGCTATTCTATATTCAAAGTCAATTTACCACACAAATGATTTCCATCCTAAATCTGAAACATGTTGTCAAAATCTACTCATAAGAGTCTAATGTGTGCAGTACATAAGATACATATAACAACCTATACCAATTATTCCAAACAAGTTATAAAAAAATTAATGGAAATTTAATTTACCATTCATGAAATTTACTAGTACTTGATAACAAATTAACACGTCCAAACAAAAAAAAAAATTAATTCAATTTTTATTTTTTAAAAATAAATAAGAACACAAAAAATAAAAATAAAATAAAAATTAGAGTGCATTCATGAATATGTAAATATCATGAACACAAAGCAGATACAGGCATATAAATGCCTAATCAATGAAGTACACAAATGTTCTTACCTTGAAGAGCAATATGAGGAATATCGTAATTATCAACATCACTTAAACTAGTGAATTCACTCTTCTTGACCCAAATCTTCTTAGAAGAAGATGTAATCTTAGTCAATTTAGTCAAGTGATTCTATTGATTAGACAAAAAATAACTCTAGTAGTTAGATCTTGATTATTGTACCTAACCAAGGATATAAGACAATTAGGTCTAGTGTGACCTAAAATACTACAATTATGACACGTGGAAATTAATTTAGGAACAATCCTAGATTTCAAGTTTTGAAACATAAACTTCGAGGTAGGTACAAACTTATTTTCGAAGAAGAATATGTATGGGAATCTGTTTCATTAAAGCCTACACCTCTTCTATCCCCAGTTGTTTTATTCAAACATATAATGTTATCAATTTTCTTAGATCCGCTAGAAAAAGATTGGAGTTGGGTATTTGATTTTTCCAGATCACTCATGAGAGATTTAACTTTAACATCTAAGGACTCTTTCTCAACTCTTAACTCATTCAAACTTCTAGTAGATTCCACAAGTTTGGCTACAAGACTCTCTTTTTCTTATTCAAGATTATTCAAATTTTTTATAGGAAGAGGACTTACTTTTTTCAACTTAAGGTAGTCCTTAAACAATTGGTCATAAGCCTCCCGAATTTCCATATTACACTCAGATCCTGAATCAGAAACTGATTGATGCATCTAGACAAAATTAGGTCAAGGATCGCAATTAAGTTCTGATACCACTTGAAAGTTCTAATTAGCCAAATATTTATTTATTTAGATCCCATGTGCGAAAATAAACAATTAAAAAGCAACAAGTTACTTTTTAATATCTCTAGGTGATTAATCAATAAAGTTCAATTATTTTATGATTTGAATGCCACAATCAATCATAAAAGGAGTAAAGAACACCAAAGATGATCATGAAGAAACCCTAACTTGGGTAAAAACTCCAGGCAATTTTTCAATTAGTAATTCACTATAAATCAAAACAAACTTGCAGTACAAACTAGACCCGTCTACCCCGTAGAACTTTTGACCTCAATTCCTCCAGTATCCTTTGATAATACTAGAGGTGTGCTCCTTCAAAATAAATCTCGATTCCTGGTTTATACCTTAGCCCTCCTGGACTATGTACTCTTGATGCCGATCTCGACTTCTGGTACCTCACCTAAGTCCTCTTGAATTAGTGTTTTTGCAATAGCTCCCGATCCTTGGTATCAATTTATCTCTGGTGGATTACGTGGTTTGGTGTTTGATCAATGACCTTCTGTGTTTTAATCACATGGTTTAATATGAAACAATATGTCTTGATCAACAAAATATGTTTCGGAAGAATTTATGAATGAAGTAATATATAGTGGTTGAATCTTGGAATGGGTAATTAACACAAAATATCCTTACCTTTCAATGGTATTGTGCAAAACGTTCTTAACTTTCATTTTTTGGCACTTTTACCACTACCTTCACCTTTTATAGTGAAAATCATCATTTTCATTAAATTTTTTGTGTAAAATGATGATTATACCCTTATTTAAATAAAACAAGAAAAAAAAGAAAATTTAAAGAATAAATGTAATCATATTTCCAAACTTTTTTAAAAAAGTGCAAATGAGTTCAAATAAATTATTAACAGGGTAATTAACACAAAATATCCCTTTTTAATTATTATTGTGCAAAACGTCCATACCTTTCATTTTTTAATATTTTCACTCTTATTTCATATTTCATTGTAAAAATCGTTATTTTATCCACTTTCTCAATTCAAAGCTGTAAAATGACAAATGTACACTAATCTTTAAATAAACAAAAATAAAATAAAGAAAAATAAATAACAAATTGAAACTATATTTTTAAAATTTTCAAAAGGTACAAATAAATTTCAAATAAATAATTAAAAAAAGAAAGTGATTTTTGTTTTTAATCAATCATGAAATAAGTGGTTAAAATTAAATGTTGACTTTAACTTAGATTAAAATTTGATTTTAATCCCTACCAAACATGGATTAAATGTTAAAAAATATATTTCTTTTATTGGCTATTAACAATAAAAACGGAAAATTTGACACAAGATGTTAATATATATCATTACTACGAGCAAATGCAGTGATAAAAATTAGGAAGAATATAGCTTAGTTGGTAGAACACTTTGTTTAAACGCTCCCCAATATTTTTTGGAGGTTGTTCATCATACAATAAAATAACATAAGTGGGCATTTGGATTCTCAATTTTATTTTTCTAGAAATGACCTTAATAGAAAAG
Source organism: Olea europaea var. sylvestris (assembly GCF_002742605.1). Taxonomy (NCBI): domain Eukaryota; kingdom Viridiplantae; phylum Streptophyta; class Magnoliopsida; order Lamiales; family Oleaceae; genus Olea; species Olea europaea. Next base: position 44,627 of record NW_019243895.1, on the reverse strand, counting down.
ATTACTTCAGTTTCTCGAGGCCTTTGATACCATTATTTACCTTAATTATTGTTGAATTTGAATTGGATTGTCTATTTAAAACTTATCAATTTAGGGTTTTCTTTATTCTTTTTGAGTTTTGGTATGTTGCCTGGTCATGCCAGTACAAATTGAGCCCATTTTTTCCTTCAATCGATCAACCTAGGGTGTAACAAATTTGCATTATTTGTAATAGAAGGACCATTATGAACATGTTTAGAGTGTCAGGACATATCTTCTTCAATTCTAAGGATGGAAGAACATTGAAAGAAATTTAGAGCTATGTCGTGAAAGAAGCACACTTAACGGACAAACCCTCTTGATTTATAGGAAAGACGTTTCTTTTTCTAATCTCTACACTCTTAGAGAGCTTTAGACAAGTGAAAAATCAATTTTGAAGAAAGGAGATCAGAAAGATACATGAACAGCTTGACTATAGTGCAGTTTGAATATGTTCGTGCTATAAGATAAGCAATAAGCAAGCCCCGAACACACTATTGTGGAACGGGGCTGTGTTAACTTTGAGGATGTTTCGTAGGAATTAAAATTAGATTTTTTAGTAAATTATGATAGAAATTTTTGAAATGTATTGTTAAAAAATCATGATAAATATTGATTGTTTAATTTTGATTTAGATTAAAATCAGATTTTAATCAAAACCAATCATGCAATATGACTCATCCTCTTCATCTTCTACCATATCTACGATTAATTATAAATGTACGACATTTGCTGTTGATATACTTTTCACGTAAGCTACACATTTGAAAAATAAATCACTGTTCCTCTAGAGACTCCAATTCCAGTCCCAAGTCAATCCCCCTTCCCCTCTTTCAACCTATAAAAAATTAAACGTTACAAAAGTAGATGATTGAAAATTGAAATCATGAATAAAGTTGTTTTAAGCACAACCTAGAGGGTCGAAAGTTGTCCTAATTTACATAAGAAAGTAAACAGATATAAAAAAGTAGGAATTAAAATAGAAAATATTTAAAGCTTCTCGAGTTCTACTGTGTTGAAATCACTGGGTTGTGGAACCTGTTCATGAGGAAGCCCTTTAACGCCTTCCTCTATTTTCACGTTTTTCTTCTCATCCTCACTTTCTCTAAAAGCGTGTTTCCTTTCATCTCCAGATGTAGGCTTATGGCCAACTTCCTTGCTTGAATTCTTTTCTACTTTGAGTTCTTTGGTCTGTTCCTCCAATTCCATGGCTATATTTTCCATTAAACGCAACTCTCTCTGTGTGTAATGAGAAAAATGATGGTCTTGCCATGTGGTAATGGTAGAACACCTGGGAGCAACATGGCGTGCCAGTAGCATGACACAGAAGAATAAGCACAAAAAATAAGGGAAAAAGCCAAACGACTCCGCCGTTGACACTCCGGGTGACCGCACTCTCACATTGCCGACGTGGGTCTCCATGAATAAAATAATCACAACCCCTCATGTGTGTATATTATGTCAATCATGTGGCCATCCCTACGGGCTATATTGGTCGGTCAAAAATAAGAGCCCTGCTTCACTTGACCCTGTTATTGTATCTTTATTCAAAAAATAATGATAATTGACATAAAACAGTTTCATTTTTTACTTGTTTTGAGTAAATTAAATATCTTTTATTTTGGCGCAATATTTTTTAAGATTACGCAAATATTATGCAAAACGTCCCTGGTAATATGATGAATTTATTGTATTCTTTAAATTAACAAAAATAATAATAATAATAATAATAATAATAATAAAGAAATAATTATAATCAGAATTCAAAATCTTTTCATAAGTGTAATGAGTTCAACATTTTTTTTTTTTAATAGAAAAACACTAAAAATAAAAGGTTAATCTTTCCAACCTAATTTTGTTTATAGGATTATGAATTAGAGCGTACATATTTTTTATTATTTAATATTATATCATATAAATTAATTATTTAAATAGATTGAGGAACTTGAGAGAGAGAGAGAGAGATTAACGTACCATATTTGTTAGGTTTTTCTGATTTTTCATTCAAAATTGATATTATTTAAACTAAATATATTATTGACATGAATAGAAATTGTGCTTATTGTTTTGCATTTTTCAAAGTGATAATTGTTATAATCACATTTGCAAACATGGTCGTCGGTTCCACCATTCTTTTTTCATAGCACAAATATATTTTTGTCTCTTTCTTTTTCTCCAGATATTTTCTTTTCTATTGTTTTTCAGTTTCAAAATTGGATTTTAAAACGGCTAATATAAATTTGCTCTGCTTTTGTATTTACTTTGCTATATCGTAAACTGTGTTTCACGAAGTATGACATAAATTGCCATTTACGAAACAATTTTTAGGGAAAAAGAAAGAAGTGTTGTTATCCGTTTTAGTGAAAAAAATTATTAAATATAGATATTTTAATAATTAAATTCAAACAATCACTATGCTAAAGACGTAAAAAAAAAATTGTTACACGTCATACATGTTAGGTCACATGGAAGTCAGCTAAGTAAAGACGAAGCAAGAAGCCATGTAAGGTTCACACTCCACTCCACTCCAGCACACTTACCCATATTTCTATGAGGTGGTTGGGCAACTCTTCGAAGTGATTGACCACCACGACAAGTACACGATATATTCCCTCCGAATTGTTCTTCCAAGGTGATAATAATTGTGTCGAAGTGGCACTTCTCAGGTTATGTGCCTCCTATTGCAATGCATCTTTGAGATGTTGATATCTTGTGAATGGTATTCTTTACATACACCGCATTCATGAAAAGATATTCCATATAAAATACTAGAATGATGCTGCAAAGCTCGGGATTAAATCCCGAGCTCCGTTCCAGGGCCGAGGTGGCGCATGCCTCGGCCCTTGATCTTAATACATGGGGCCCGCTCCCCTTTACACTAGGGGCTGAGATTTCGCCACCTTAGCTCCTGGATTTAATCTCGGGATCTGCAGCATTTTTGAAAATACTATGTGTGTTTGACAAATTTGACTCCTGCAACATTGATGAGTTTGTTTTATTCACGAATTTTACACAATTTTAACTATGAAGATGTTTGGTGAGAATTAAAATTAGATTTTTTAGTAGATTATGATAGAAGTTTTTGAAATGAATGGTTTAAAAATTGTGGTAAATATTGATTGTTTGATTTTGACTTAGATTAAAATTAGATTTTAATAAAAACAAATCATGCACTATGACTCATCCTCTTCATCTTCGAGGAAATATCTTCCAATAGCCTAAAAATAATGACAATTTGTAAGATTAGACTAAGGAATGAAAACATTTGAGAAATAGTTTTTAAACAATAATCTTTCCAAAAATACCCCTTATAAAGAAATTACAATCAAAGCCACTACAATGTATAAAAATCTTCAAATAGGTCCCCAAAGAAATATAGATCATAAATCTTTAATAAATTTAAATCCAAATATTATAGAAAATTTTATTGATTTAAAAAATGCAACAGAAAATGAATTAAAATATTTAGAAGAAGATCTGAAAGGATTCTTTACAGAATATTTAGATCCAAAATTAAAAAATAAAAATGTTTCTATAGATAATAATATAATCAAAACAGAAAATGATATATATAAACTAATTCTTAACCTTAGAAGAAGGATTAGAGATTTAAATATAATTATTGAAGAAAAAGTTTTAATAAAAACTAATGAATTTTATAAATTTTATTGTGACATTTTAGATACTTATAAGGATTTTAACTGGAATAAAAGTCTTAACCCCTCCGCTGTACACTCCGACGAAATGGTATCAGAGCGTGCATGATTATGTATCCGGGTGGAACTCTATAGGGAAAAGCAGTAATTACTGACTCTCCGCCCCCGGCTTGAGATATGCCTGGAAGACCCATGGCAACTCAAGGACTCTGATAGGTACCCTTATACTACTGTCAAGTCAGGGCCGTTTTCGTAAATTCGGACGGTAGTGGGTGCAATCTGCGAACTCTGGTATAAATGGTATCAGAGCCATGTTACGAACCAAAAATTATGATGAATATAGTAGATGAAGAAAATATAATTGAGGAATTTTTGAAAAAAGTTGAAAAACATAAAAAACCTAGTTATCCCTATTTACCTAAAAATACTTCAAATGAAAGTTTTGAGGATATATATAAAAGATTAGAAAATCTAGAACACAATTTACAAGTAGGAAATGCTTTATTAGTAAAAGTCTTAGAGGAAAAGATAGGATTATAATTAATCCACCTCAAGATTTTAGGATAATTCAAAAGGAATATAATAAAGGGAAAAAACATGAAGAAAAACAATATATGATTACAGATGTAGAAGAGATAGAACAAAAATTCTTAGAATTTACAGGAGAAGAGTATGAAGAATATAAAAAACAGTTAGAAGAATTAACTGAAAAAATGGAAAATACAAAGATGAATACTAATCCATCTTCAAGTCAAAATATAAAAATAGAATTTAGTAGTGATGAAAAACAAGATTATCCTTATGGTACCCCAATACCTGATAAGACTGATATTAATCAATATAGAAAAACACAGAAAAGATATACTGGAAATATAAGAAAACAATCTGTAAAAGAAATAAATCTAATGAAGTCCTACAATGAACCAATCCACACAACAGGAGTATGGTTAGATTTAGATTCTGCAGATAAGAGTAAAGCTATTGAAACATGGATGAAAAGTACAGATATAGCAATACAATTTAAAAAATGGGAAACATATACAACTTTTGGATTTATAGAATATACATTCAGAGGAATTGTTTCTGAATGGTGGAGAAAGTTACCAGAAATTATTAAAGGAAGAATAAAATATGGAGCAAATAGAACTGGGGTATTAGATAATAGAAATACTATAAATGAACAAAATATACAGGAGATATTAAAAATATTTGAAAAAATCTTAAGAACAGAATTTTTAGGAGATAGGTATACTTCTAATGAAGAAAAAAAAACAGGATGAATATAATCAAGGAATGATTGCAATGAAAAATTTAAAGATATGTGATATGTGTGAATTAGAAAGTTACACATGTAAGTTTGAAGAATTATATTATATATTAAATCAAGGAGATTATCAGGAAAACAAACCTATATTAAGATCTTATTTTACAAAATTACCATTCCTATGGGGAATTAAGTTATTAAAAGAATATGAGAAATTATTACCTCTAGGAGAAGAGGAAGGAGTTAAAATAGATAGTCTTGGAAATAGAATTGAATTTACAAAAAGAATGATAGGCATGTGGTGTAGAGAAGCACTAGAAAATAAGAAAGCTTATAAAATAAGAAAGAATTCATTATGTTGCTATAAAGATAATGGCCAAGTTGAACAATTTGGATGCCATAAGAAGAAATATAAACCATATAAGAAATATAAAAGAAAATTCAAAAATTATAAAAAATTCAATAAAAGGAATTTTAAACCACGTAAAAAATATTTCAAGAAAAGAAATTGGAATAAGAAATTTAAATCAAAAAACATTAAAAAATGTAGATGTTTTATTTGTAATGAAGAATAACACATTGCCCCTCAATATCCTAAAAAGAAAGATAGACAAAATATAAAAATTCTTAAAATTTATGAAAAATTTTAAGAAGATAGTGATATATAACCAATTGAATATTTTGAAGATTTAAGTAGTGAATGCAGTAGCATTTATGAATTAGATACATCCTCATCAGAGGAAGATTATGATAAAATAGTATATATGAATCAGGAGATACAACAATCAGAAATAGAAATTGAAACAAATGAAGAAGTTGAAGATTCTATAGAAGGTATTAATCAAGAGATTACCTTTGATATTAAAAAATACGCAGGAATTACTAAAAAGATATTAGATCTACAGGAAAAAGATGTATTCCATCAAGAATTTTTAGGAATTTTACCAAGAGTAAATAAAACAATTGTAAGTATGAACTATAAAGAAATGTCTATCAATATAGAAGACACTATAGGAAAAGCAAGAATTCCTATAATAACAAAAGAATGGGTAAAACAAGAGCTATCCAAAATCCCAGAGAATGTAAGAAATAAATTAAAATGTATTGAATTAGGAGGAGTCCAGATAATGGTAAAAGGATTCTTTAGAGAAGGTATGAATATACCAATAGAAATCTATTGTATGAATAATAGAATCTTACAAGATCCTATAGATACTCTATTAGGAACAGTTGTAGGAAATTTAGTTTATCAAAAGATAATATTTGCAGTAAAACCAAATTATGCAATATCTTTAAATGATGAAAATATTGACCAAAGTTTCAATCTATACTATAGAATTGGAAAATTGAAAATGTTACGAAGAAGTAAGGCTATTAGTATAAGCATAAATTCAATTTTTGCTTTTAGTACTATCCATCATAATAATCTAAGAAAGATAACTGATAACATTATCATACATAAAGATTTTGAGGAATTAGCACAATATATACCTCCTAGAAAATACCAAGAACATGAAGTTACTATACCAGAACAAATAATGCTTGATTTTCATAAACAAGCAAAAGAAATTAATTCTGAAGGAAAATTAATAAGAAGAAATAGTGTCAGCTTAGAAGGAGACAATCTTATTGCAAGTTTTCCCTCTAGACAAAACTCTAGGATAAGCAGACTTAAGAATTTAAGTATTGCTGAACCATCAAGTTCACAATATTACATTAAAACAAGATATGTAAACCAAGAAGGGTTTAAGAAGAATTTTCTTGTCCTCATAGATACTGGAGCAGATAAAAGCCATGTAAACGCCAAGTTTGTTAATCGTTTAATAGACTTTGAAATACCAGAACCATATATATTTAAGGATTATTTGGGAAATAATCTTGAAATAAGAAAATATGTTAAATTTCCTTTTATACTTGTAGGAGAGGATCAAAAAGAATATACTAAAGAAATATTTTTATATAAAGATGAGTTATATGAAGTAGATCGTTCACCTATTCTACTAGGAATGAACTTTCTTGAGAAATATAGTTCTTATAAAATTTGTCAAGGATATTTAAAAATAACAGTTGATGATAATCCAATCATTATACCAAGAATAGATGAAAATATGAAATCATTGTTATCATGGAAAGAGTGATAAGTACTAATCCCATAAGTCCATATATTGAAATTACACTTAATATAAAAGGCTATTGTAGAATTAAATTTCATGCTTACTTAGATACAGGAAGTACAATAAGCTTATGCTTACCAAATGTACTACCATCTGAATACTGGAAATACAATTCAAAGAAGATAGTCACTGCTACAACAGCAGGTGGAAATAAGGTAATATACAGCAAGTATGCTACGCAAGTACCTTTTCTAATTTCCTTTAAAGAAGTATTTGTTGATACAATATATATGTCAACCACAATAGAATGTGATATTTTATTAGGACAAAATTTCCTATTAAAATATGCACCATTTACACAATATATTGATAAGTATATGTTCACAACTCCTTGTGCACATAAAATATTTACACCAAAAATAAATAAAGCTGTTACAATTGCATATAGGGATATAAACCATCAGAGTTCCTCAACCCAGCGTGGTGGATGTTGGAGTACAGAAAAATTTAAACCAGTTACAGTCTTAAAAATGACAACAGAAAATAGGTTGGAAAATTTGAAAAAAGAAGATTTCTTTATTCTTGAAACTGATGCTTCAGATTATTACTGGGGAGCAGTTTTAAAAGTAAAAAAGAATCATAAAGAATATAAATGTGAAAAAGATTGTGCTTGTCCTAAGATACTTGCAGGTTATACATCAGGAACCTTCAAAGAAGTTAAAACAAGATATGAGACAAGCAGAAAAGAACTCATTACTGTTAAAAGAGGAGTTCAAAAATATGAAGATTATTTATTACCAAAGAAGTTCTTGATTAGAACTGACAATACTCAAGTCAAAACATTTTTGAAAAATAATGTTGATCCATCTATTGCTAATAGATATATTATTAGAATACAAATTTGGTTCTCATATTTCAAATTTGATATTGAATATATTAAAGGAAAAGCTAACTTTCTTCCTAATTATCTTAGCAGGGATGGAGCTAAAACAACTAAGGACGAAAGTCCAAATACTCGAGATAAAAGTTTCCTATTTGGAAACCCAAATTCAAAATATCCAAAATAGCCTTCGAGGCAAAAATATAGCCCTTGAGGCAAAAGTTACTTGTACCAAAACTAGTATCTCTTCGCAGAGATTTGTGAATACTAGTGCTCTCCCCGAGGATAAAGGGAAAGAAAAGAAGGTAATAGGAACCCCTTTACAGGGAATACTCAAACCTATTACTGGTAATAAAGATATTCAAGATATCAAAAGAGAAGGTAGCTCTTCACAGAGCCAAACTCAATCTAAACTTTCTATTGAAAGAATAGATCATAAAGATATTGTCAAGATATGCCATGAAGCAAAAATTCCCATAAAAGATGACTATGAAGAAGTAACACTCTTTATTTTTATTTTCAATATTTTATCAGATTGGTATCTGGAGATTGGAAAGTGAATGAAGACTCTCCACTATTCAAAATACAGAAAGATAAATTTTTATCCAGGAGCACCAGCCAACCGGGTTCGAAATTGCTTTGAAATAGGAAATATACTTTGTATATATCCTAGCAAAGATCTCAAAAAGATAGCTCAGCTTCCAACCAACATCAGGAAAGCTGTTAAAAGATATACTGAAATTGTTAAAATAACAAATATATATATATCAAATTTCATTCAACAACAATGGAATGGGATCCTGTCCTTGAATATATGCATCCATCGTTCCATGTGATCAAAATGGGACTTACAAATCAACATTTTTTACCAACCAATCAAAAGGTTGTTAAAAATGGATATCAAGATATTCTTAATATGATGCCCTACAGAAGGGCTAAAAGGTACAAAGAGATATTTGAACATGTAATCCAGATAATTACTGAGAAAGAAAAAATATAGGTTTATCCATCTGAAAATCATATTATATATTCCAATGCAAGGATGGCTACCAAAGAGGAAGATATTTGTTATCTCGATCATTTATTATCTGCAATTATTTCCAACCAAGTAAATGGATCAGAATATATGGCCAAAGAACTATGTAAATTACTTTGGAATTACAGTGATCACTATTGTGAATACTGTGTAGTAGAAGATATGAGTCAAGCATCCCTTAATGATGAAGAATTCCCTGCAGAATTCTTTGATTCAAAAATAGAAAAGTGATGGTGACAAAAGTAGCCCTTTATCACTACTTTGATAAAGAAATTTATTAAAGAAAAACTGTGGCTACTAAAAACAGGAAATAATGCAAGAAAAAGTCTCCATTATTGTGACTACTCACTCACCAATTGTTACAAGTGGTAGACAAACTCAAAAGATAAGGCATCTAATTTCAAAAGGAGAGGCCCACTAGCAAGAAGATAATGGAAAAATTCGGTGGAGATAAGATGTCCTAGCTACCCAACAAAGAAAGGTGGAAAATACCTGTCCAAGATAAGATTCCAAAATCTCCTATAAAAAGGGGCATGAAGGAAGAAGGAAGGCATCTCGAAATAGCTTATCTCTTAAACATAACTGAAAGAAATCTTTTGTAATCTGTATACATCACTTGTATTCAAAAAAAAATATTAGATAGCTTGAAGATAGGAAAGCGTGTAATAAGGTAATCACTTATGGAGTTCTAAACTTCATAAGGTGAGTACCAAAGGTATGTAAATATAGTTTGTAAGTATGTACAATTTCAATTTATGAATATCAAAGTAAAGTTTGTTATGTTCAACAAAGCTTACATAAAAGGATTTCGTTAAGTTTCTCATGATTCCTCGGCAGTACAGATAGAGATTTTAAAAGATTTTCAAAACATTGATTTTGAATGAATGTTAGCCATGCCAAAATACCCATATTTGATGAATGGTTTAGGGGAAAAGGGCAATTTTCTAACAAAATTGTAGCACCTTGTGTGTGAGTTATCTTTTAAAGTTTCGTTCCAAGTAGGAACTTGATTCTGAAAAGAGTTTGGATAGAGGTGAAAACAGAGACTTTGGATACTGTGAGATAGCGTCTGTGGAAACACGGCTAGTTCTCTAGAATGAGAAATGCAACCTTAATTGAAAAGATTTTTGCGGAAGCAGTTGTGGACCCAAATGATTTCAAAACATTTTAAAACTTTACTTGATTCAGAAGATTAATTAAAGTACATGCAAAACATTTATAAGAACATACTGGAGGGAAAGTCTGTTTATTTTCACTTGATTACTGTAAGTTATTTACTTATTTTTACATGCTTATGCTTTAATTATTTTGATGAATAATTCACATGCATCTACTTCCACTACTAATGATGATATTAATCTTATTTTATTTTTAGATGAAAAAGATGTTTCGTTCTTACTTAAATTAGATGAAAAATCTGATGATATATTTCTTGTTGGTAAAGAAAAAATTGAAGAAATATATAGAGATATAGATTTTAATTGTAGAAATAATATAGGATTTGATTCTGTAGGAACTAGTAGAGAAATAAGAAAGGTAGAAGATATCATAACCAAACATAGAAATATACAAGAAGAAATTTCAGAAGGATTATTTAAAGAGTATATAACCAAGAAAGGTCAACCTATAATCTTTAAAAAACTATTAAAATATAAAGAATATTTAAAGGCGTTCAAAAAATTGAAAAATATAGATATATGTCCTAATTGATAAATCGTTAAAGATATAAGATAGATCTTACAAATAATTTTAGTAAGGATAAAATAGTACTTTTAATAGGAAATGCTATTATGAAAAATAGGCTCAATAATTCAGCCAATACAAAAAACTACCCCTTCATCTTCTACCATATCTACGGTTAATTATAAATGCACGACATTTGCTGTTGATAATATTGTGTTAAAAAATAAGTATCTTATTTTTAATGTGTGCCCATCTACTTTTCACATAAGCCACACATTTGAAAAATAAATCACTGTTCCTCTAGAGACTCCAATTCCAGTCCCGTGTCAATCCCTCTTCCCCTCTTTCAATCTATTTGAAATTAAATGTTACAAAAGTAGATGATTGAAAATTGAAATCATGAAAAAAAGTTGCTTTTAAACACGAACCAAATGGTCGAAAGTTGTCCTAATTTACATAAGAAAGTAAACAGATATAAAAAAGCAGGAATTAAAATAGAAAATATTTAAAGCTTCTCGAGTTCTTCTGTGTTGAAATCACTGGGTGGTGGAACCTGTTCATGAGGAAGCCCTTTAACGCCTTCCTCCATTTTCACTTTTTCCTTCTCATCTTCACTTTCTCTAAAAGCGTGTTTCCTTTCATCTCCAACTGTAGGCTTATGGCCGACTTCCTTGATTGAATTCTTTGGTCTTTTCCTCCATTTCCATGGCTATATTTTCCATTAAATGCGATTCTCTCTCTCTCTAATGAGAAAAATGATAGTCTTGCCATGTGGTATTGGTACAACACCTGGAAGCAACGTGGCGTTCCAGTAGCATGACACAGACGAATAAGCATAAAAAAATAAGGGAAAAAGCCAAACCGATCGGATCCTCACATGGCCAACATAGGTCTCCCGTGAATAAAATAATCGCGACCCCATGTCTGTGTATTATATCAACCATATGGCCATCCGGACGGGATATGTAGCTCGATCAAAAATAAGAGCCCTGCTTCACTTGGCCCTGCAGTTGTATCTTTATTCAAAAAATAATGATAATTGACATAAAACAGTTTCATTTTCTACATGTTTTGAGTAAATTAACTATGAGTTTGTTTGGTAGGAATTTTAATAATTAATTTTTTGACCGTTAGATATAAAATAGGTTCTATCTGTGAAAGAAAAATTCAAAAATGACGACTGAAATAGTGAAATCAAGGTCAAAAAATTGATTTTAATTGGTTTTTAATCCGTAACAAACAAGCACTATATCTTTTATTTTGGTGCAATATTTTTTAAGATTACGCAAACATTATGCAAAACGCCCCCGGTAAAATGATAAATTTATTGTATTCTTTAAATAAACAAAAAAAAAATAAAGAAATAATTATAATCAGAATTCAAAATCTTTTCAAAAAGTGTAATGAGTTCAACTTTTTTTTTTTTAAAAAAGAAAAATACTAAAAATAAAAGGTTCATCTTTCCAATCTATTTTTTTTTTTTAATAGGATTATGAATTAGAGCGTACATATTTTTTATTAATTAATATTATATCATATAAATTAATTATTTAAATAGATTGAGGAACTTGAGAGAGAGAGATTAACGTACCATATTTGTTACGTTTGTCTGATTTTTCATTCAAAATTGATATTATTTAAACCAAATAAATTATTGACATGAATAGAAATTGTGCTTATTGTTTTGCGTTTTTCAAAGTGATAATTGTTATAATCACATTTGCAAACATGGTCGTCGGTTCGACCGTTCTCTTTTCACAGCACAAATATATTTTTGTCTCTTTCTTTTTCTCCTGATATTTTCTTTTCTATTGTTTTTCAGTTTCAAAATTGGATTTTAAAACGGCTAATATAAATTTGCTCTGCTTTTGTATTTACTTTGCTATATCGTAAATTGTTTTTCACGAAGTATGATATAAATTGCCATTTAGGAAACAATTTTTTGGAAAAAAGAAAGAAGTGTTGTTATCTGTTTTAGTAAAGAAATCATTAAATATAGATATTTTAATAATTAATTCAAACAAACACTATGCTAAAGACATAAAAAAATTGTTACATGTCATACGTGTTAGGTCACATGGAAGTCAGCTAAGTAAAGACAAAGCAATAGGCCATGTAAGGTTCGCATTTCACTCCAGCTCACTTCCCCACATCTCTATGAGGTCGTTGGGCAAATTTTTGAAGTGATTGACCACCACTCGAAGTACACAATATATTCCCTCTGAATTGTTCTTCCCAGGTGATAATACTTGTGTTGAAGTGGCACTTCTGAGGTTATGTGCCTCCTATTGCAGTGCATCTTCAAGATGGTTGATATCTTGTGAATGGTATTCTTTACATACACCACATCCATGAAAAGATATTCCATATAAAATACTATGTGTGTCTGATATATTTGACGCTTGCGATATTGATGAGTTTGTTTTACTCACGAGTTTTACAAAATTTTAACTTGATTATCCATTAGATCTTAGGAGTATAGAAGTTTTTTTTATGTGTTTTTTAATGTTGTTTTGAAGATTAAGAAAGGCAGTGTAAAAAGAGGTACTAAAGTGGATGAAAAAATCAAAAATTGCAGAATTTGGAGCAGAAATGCAGCGCCTAGGCGCTGCGCTCATAGTGCGCAAGCGCTACGAGACTCAAAAAACAAAAAATTGGGCCTGGGCACTGCCATCAGCACTTGGGCTCTGCATGTGTAGCACTTGGGATCTACAAGCGATTCTTCGTAGCGCTTAGGCGCTGTACCGTAGATCGTTTGGAGCGCGTTTTTGGCCCATTTTGAAACCCATAAAAAAAGTAAAAAAAATACCCATACACTAAACACCAATGGGAGGAGAAGTATTAACACAGTTGGAGATTATAGAGAAGTATTCAAGGGACGAAATCAACAAACAATTCAAGGTTTGTAGCATTGATAGGAAGAGGAAGAAGATCTTGATGCAAAATTTATAATTTTTCTTCTACATCTTTACTACAAATCGGGTGATGTATTCTAAGACAATTTATTGTTTTTCTTTCCTTATGAATAACTAAATTTATTGTTAGGACAAATAATGTAACCCAATTGTGATCCTTTTATATATTTTTTTTATAAAGATTCTTGATTTTTATTGTTCTATGTGTTGATTTTACTATGGATTGAATGCATTAAATTACTTAATCACTAATTTGATGATTTTGTGAATCCTTTACTAATAGAGATATGAGTTTAGGATTTATATCATATAGTAAAACTTGGTAAATTGGTATAACGAATAGATATACGTATACTAATTATCACGGTCATATTTGAATTTTTAGGACAAAAAACTCGTTTAACTAAGTTAGATTCGCATAGAAATATGGAATTAAATTAGTTAAATATGTTTAATGAAAACTCGAGAGGGGTAAGTGGTATCGGAGCTTTTATCAAATGGTGGTTAAAGAAAAATTAAATTAAGTGTTAGAGTATAGTCCTTGTGGAAATGACAATTCGAACTCTTAGGTCCATTATACTACTTGTTACGATCCATACACTTGTGAGAATAAAATTGACAACAAACGTCTATGCGAAATTTTCAGTACTTTTCATGTTACCTTTATGACATATGGTGAATGCTTTTTTGCTTGTCTTAGGCGAACACAAGTCTAGGATAGCTAGGATGGGCATGATTTGACTAATGAGCCCTTGAGATAAAGTAGCTTACGTAAAGTTTTTTAGCCAAACATGCAAACAAGCTATTGGTGGATCGAGAATGCTACTTGTACAATGTCCACTTACAATGTGGACTTACAGTCTGAGCTGGAAAGGGGGGAAATCTGTGAAAAACGAAAAAGGAACTTTGCTACAGGAACTGTAAAAATGGCGCCAAAATGGAAATATCACTTTCCAGCTCCTCTTTCAGAAGCTCTCCTCATACACCAGAAATTCTTCATAGAAAGAGCTGTCCTCCCTCAACAAATCTGGACGACTTCGTCGGAGACTAACCTTCTCGGCGACGGCATCCGGAGTACATTGTATCTACAAAACCACCAATAATTTCTGGCTTTTTTTGCCCTACACCGTCAGAGACTAACCTAACCTTCCCAGCGACGGCGTACCCACCCAGCTTGAGCACACGTTTTGCAGATGCATGCCAACACTTTCCCCAACAATACAACCAATTTAGCATAACAAAGGAAGCAACTGCGATTGACGTTGGAGACTACCATTTCATCTACTGGATTGTGTATCTCTCATTGAACAATCACTGGTAATAAGGTGAAATCTAGAAGTAACTTGGGGTTACATTTTTTGGTAAATGATAGATAGTTATTACATATAACAGTATTATGGTCATACATCCCTGACTTTTAGCCTGATTTCTATGAGAGAGTGGACCGACTTCTTTGGGCTTGAAGAAACAGTGCTGTAATTTCTAATAACATGTAGAAAATAGAACCATATGAACTATGTTAGGATGCCATATTTATAAAGTTCCAATCTTAAAAGCCTAATATTTACTGAAAATGAGATAAGAGAATCACTGAACCTTTTAGTCTCTCTAAAGAAGTTAATATCCAGTATCAGAGAAATTAGAAAAAGCTAGTCAATGCTGAGAATTCAGATCATATGCAATATGTCTCTCCCTCAACCATAACACACTTGCCATTTTAAGATATTCTGTCTGATAGTGTTGCTGCTGCTGTAATATAGCATTCCTAGAACTCTGTGAAGCAATTCATCTATGTAACTATGATGGATTGTCTATGACATTTCTTAGAATAGAAAGGCAAGCCAATCTGTTTAAATCTAATTCTAATAGGGTTAATACATAAAAGTAGCATTGTTGATAATGAAAGAGTACATTTTTTTCATAATCTGCATTTTTGTAACAATTTTGGGGTTATTGATTTTTTAATGGGAATTTTAATTTTGACGCAGGCTGTGTGGAAGCAGTGGAAGATGATGTCATAGTAGAATTGGAGCATGTGAATGTGAAAGACAATATGAGCGTATGTGTGGATGAAATGAGAGGAGGAGATGGTGGGATTGTGCCTCAAGTGGGTATGAAGTTCAAGGACGAAAATGAAGTTTACGAGTTCTATAAGAGATATGCATATGAGGTTGGTTTCCTAGTCAGGAAAAGAAATTCAAAGAAAGATGACGATGGGATTTTGCAATATGTGACGTTGACATGTAGTCGTGAAGGACGACGAAGCGGTTGTACGAGCAGCTCTTTGAAGCCGCAACCAACAATCCAGACAGGTTGTAAAGCCAGGATCTCTACAGCTTTCGATTATCAAGGTTTCTGGGTAATTAGAACAGTACACCTGGACCACAACCATAAGACAAGTCCTTCGAAGTCAAGGTTGTTTAGATGCAACCGAGAAAGAAGTGCACATGTGAAAAGGAAGATTGAAGTGAATGACCTGGTAGGGATTCCGTTGCACAAAAGCTTCAACTCTGTAGTTGTTGAAGCAGGAGGTTATGAGAATCTTAGTTGTGTGGAAAAGGACTGTAGGAACTATATCGAAAAAGTGAGGTGGTTAAAACTTGGGGAGGGAGATGCAGCAGCAATACAGTCTTACTTTTCAGAAATGCAAGCAGAGTGCTCGGGATTTTACTTCAGTATTGATCTGGATGAAGATTCAAGGTTGAGAAATGTTTTTTGGGCAGACAATCGATGTCGTCAAGCATATAAGGAGTTCAGGGACATTGTGACGTTTGATACAACATACCTCACTAATAAATATGATATGCCGTTTGTCCCATTTGTTGGCGTAAATCACCACGGACAATCAATGTTTTTTGGTTGTGGTTTGTTATCAAATGAGAACACAGATACTTTTGTTTGGCTATTTAGGACATGGCTTAAGTGCATGCACAGTCAAGCGCCTCATGGAATAATAACCGATCAAGACAGGGCCATGCAAAATGCAATACAAATAGTTTTTCCTGATACGAAGCACAGATGGTGTTTATAGCATATTCTAAAGAAATTGCCAGAGAAGTTTGGTTACCATGTGGACAAGGGATCTATATTTTTGGCTATATACGTATTGGTGTATGATTCGCAGAATGTCGAAGAATTCGAGGCCGGTTGGAAAATAATGATAGATAAATATGAGTTGCAAGATAGTGAATGGTTGTCAGGTCTTTACGAAAATAGAGGTCGATGGGTTCCTTGCTTTCTAAAAACATCATTCTGGGCCGGAATGTCATCAACACAACGATCTGAGAGCATGAATACCTTTTTCGATGAATATGTGCACTCGAAAACATCGCCGAAGTAATTTGTGGAACAGTATGAACGTGCACTACGGAACAAGGTGGAGGAGTTCCAAGCTGATTTCAAGTCATTTTCGCAAATGGTTCCGTGTGCAACGACGTATGAAATTGAGCAACAATTTCAGGCAGTATACACAATTTCAAAATTCAGGGAAGTGCAGGTAGAGTTAGCAGGGAAGGTATATTGTGACATCATATCTACGGCTGATGTTTATTCGGGGTCGACCTACGAGGTATGCGACGATGTGCTATGTGGGGATCGGCGAAAGAGAAAAAGATTCGTAGTGTTATTTAATAGGGAGAACTGTGACATTGTCTGCACTTGTCACTTGTTTGAGTTTCGGGGAGTTCTTTGCAGGCATGCAATCGTAGTACTCATCTGTAATGACGTCCGTGTACTCCCAGACAGGTATGTACTTCGAAGATGGAGGAGGGATGTTAGTAGAGCACACACTAGGATCGATGTTATCTACAGTGGGTTGGTCAGCACTCCCGGACAGTTGCGTTATGATAGAATGTGTCAGGCTTTCGCTACCATTACCGATCTAGCTGCAGAAGACGGAGGTCGGACCCATGCAATTATGGAATGGATAGGAATTCAAGAGAAGGAACTCATGAGTTCGAGGTTGATCAGTGGAAGCAATGTTCTACTGCAACGTACTACTCAAGTGTCATTGAACAACATAGGTTCGTAAAAGAATGTAAGTTGCACAGTACTGGACCCTAACGCGGTGAACAAGAAGGGTGCACCTAAAAGAGTTCGAAGAAAGGGCCCGTTTGAGTCAACGTCAAAGAAACCAACGGTAAGTTCGCGTGTTACCTTCTGAAGTGAAACGGATTCCTAACATTTATATCTCATTCTTTCGACTGTATGTGTAGGCTCCATCGAAAGGCAAAAGACCAACTGCTAGGCGTACTTATCCACCAGATGCTGCATCGTCCATTCAGGCTCATCAACAACATGATTCGTCGATGTCCATTCCGTTCTCCTACTCGCAACTCTTGTTGGTAAGTAACTTTAATTTATCCCGTTAGTAGGTTTGTTGTGTCATTTGCGCTTTCCTATTTTCATGTAGGGTGACCATGAAAGCCAAGTGTTTCCACAACAATTTCCGACTTCTACACCGATCCATCCGTCCTCGACCCATCCAACATTCAATTCTCAAGGTACGCATTTATATTAAACCACGTTCCTTTTTTCCTTTTTTTAATCCATAATTTGTTCTTACATTTATGTCGTCTTTTATAGTAGGTCATGCACATCCTTACTACTATCCAGAGGTATGGCGTCAAGGTGGCAATGAGTTTTGATCCAGTTGAATGCATTTTGTTATGTTATGGTCATCGGGGCAGATGTGAATCACCCGGGGTCGATGAAATTGTTGGCATTCCCGGCAGATGAGGAGACAGTGACTGCAGCAAAGTACGTGCAGCCTGGCATTCTGTATAACTAGTGACAGCTATAATTGCAAAGATGAAGATGCAAGGGTAAATGCTTCGAGCCATGATTGTTTGAAGATGGAAATTGAAGGTCTTTTGCTGATCAGCTGGGAGACAGAAGTTTTGAATTTGATGACAGAAAACAAACTGCGTTTGGAGTATTTATAGATGGAGTTCTCTCCCAGGGATGAAAATTATTTTTGATATTGGTGGAAATAGGTTCAGTTTGTTTATGAATCGAATTGGTTGTTTGGAAATTCTGAAAATGGCTGCTACATTGTTGTACTTAGTTAAATCTGTTTTCCTACTAATAATAGATAATATTTGATCAATGGAGACTTTTAATTGAATCTTCTGGTAAACAAGTGGCAAGTTTATGGATTAGTCCCTTGTGTTGTTAAACCACTAGTGGACATAGAAATTTTTATTACCTTTACTAGATACCAATAGATAAAATATGTTTTTCTATAAGTTTATTAGTAAATTATTTAGTATTGGTTGGTATTAGTATAACTCAATACTAAATTGTGTTGTTAAACCACCAGTGTATTTGTTAATTACAGTAACTCCACATGTGCTTCACCAGCTTCACCCAGAGCTGCTGAACATAATGTTTTTTGTCTGAATGGCCGTGTAATCTCCAGGTGAAGGAGATTGAACCAAAAATAAGCAACAAGATTGAACCAGAAATAATCTCAGAGCAATAATCTGTGGAATTAACACCAGAAAAAAGGAAACTATATTACATCTCCAAAGTTTAAAGTACATAGTTCTGTTGCATGCTAAAAACCTCTTCTCCTCTGCATCTACTGGATTGGAGGAGATAACAATAAAACCATATTGCAGCCAATAACATAGGCAGAGACAGTAATAGAAAATGGTAGAATTAGCGCATTGAATGAAAAATGCAAGGTTTGAATAGGCACACAATTCTATCCATTGCACTAATAACGAAAGGCATTACATCACGATAATATTGTTCAAACTAGACAACCAACAACCTAACATTGATTCTGCTAAAGCTAACACTGCTAACACAAACAAAAGATTTGATATAACTAAACACAAATGCACCGCCAATCAAGCCGGCCCCTTGCCCTTGGTGTTCCACTCGATTCTTGAATTTCCCGTTCAGATCGTCACGTTCACAGAAATGTGGAGTTCTTGTTCATCATTTAGCCGAACTTGCGACTGAAATATGCGGGACATATCATCAACTGAATCTATCGGATTCGGCTTCGGAAACATAACACCAACATTCTTGGCTTTGCCGCTTGATTCCCCTTCTTTGCACCACTCCCAGAAACCACATTTAAGACTGCAACATTTGAAGAATTTGCCTTTGTTGGCTGTAGCCCATTCTACCTCAAACCACTTCTGAAAACCTTGGTTACACATTGGACATTGGACTTTTATCGGGCATTCAGCAAAAAAGTGGGCTTTACTCCTACAGCTGTGACATACTCTGGAGTTCTTTCCTGGCATTCTACAATGGGAATGAAACACCAAAAACATAAAGTTATACGATGCATAAAGTTATTCTTTACATTAATCAAGTCTCAGCTATACACTTTGGAACATTTATATAGTTTCGAACATTAATGAAGTCATAGCTATGAAGCATTTCGAGCCCATAACCGTTTTGAACAAAACTACAAAATTTATGCACTTTGGAACATGAATCAAGTCTCAGCTATAGATATTTTGGGATACAAGAATAATATTAACAATCCACCACATTCACTCATCACACTAACAACGAAATTTATACAATAGCCAGAACAATTCTTCAAGAACCACTTGTATAAAAAAACATAGTTTCGAAAGGAAGTCCGAAAGCCGAACTCATCCAAAACAGGAAAATTTCCCAAAAGTTTAACTGACCCAGATAATCTTCAACAAGAACAATAACAAAATTCGTGTTGAATGCTAGTGTGTAGTACATCAAATGGCACCTTAAAGTTGTTCAAACCATGTACCTTCCTATCAAGCCCCTTTCCTTAATATTTTCGTCGAATTGATACTTCAAACCAAAAAATTGCTACTGCCGTTCACGACAATTGGGGAAAATTTGAGAGAGGGCTTTTTCTTCTAGCGTGGCGCCGGAAACCCTCTGACGATTCACCAGAAATTTATATACAATAGCCATTCACGACAAAAGGGGAAATTTTGAGAGAGGGGTTTTTCTTTCTAGCGTGTGTTTCGTCTCCTGTAAGAGTGAAAATAAGTACGAGTTAAAATAAGTAAGAGTTAAAATAAAAACTTTATTTGAAAATGCTCTTTTCCTTTTTTGCCCTTCCAGCTCAGATTGTAAGTCCACATTGTAAGTGGACATTGTACAAGTAGCATTGTTGATGGTCGGATAAATGACATTAGAATTAGAGATCCAAGGGTGTTTGTTGCAGTGGAGTGGGAAAATAGTACATGGCCGGCCCTGAATGGTTTCCCACTTTGTTCAAATTGTCATAGGAATTGAACAGATTGGGACAGTATTTTGTGCTAATAATATCTTGTGATGGTAATGTTTATTTACCAATAAAAGTTTCATTGGACCATTTTTCTTTCTTTTCTGTTACTATTGAAATTGGGTTAAATATATTATCACATTATTTCGTTTCAATTACTAAAATTTTTATTTTCTATTTCAAGTACCACTCCATCTACCATCACATACTGAACTAAAATGACGACACATGTGAACAATAGCTAGTGCATTATTTTATCATGAAACGAGACAAACACTCGTCTTCAATAAAAGAAAGTCGCATTTTTATTTTATTTTATTTTTTAACAAAATTTGAAGACATGACTTATCTAACAGTACAATTTTTTGGTAATCAAATTATATAACACTGTAAGTTAGGTGAAAAACTATGTCGTTTTAGTCTACTAAAGTTGATTTGACCTTTAACTTCATGATTGTTCGTGTTCGAGGTTTTGTGTTTGGGACTATGGAAGAATAAGGCCTTTTAATTCTTCATGGAATGATGAAATGTAGATGACTAATCATTTTCATTCACATGAAACTAAGGAACCTTTTAAGATTCCTATAAAATTATTGTTCACTTTCCTCTCATCGTGACGGAGATGATCTAATTTTTCGATAATCGAGTTACATTCAAAATTCTTGAAAGAGGGTACACCGGCGTTTACTAATTAAAGTTACACAAAATATGTTGAGGATTAATAAGATTTCTCCAAAAATTGTATTATTTTTTATTAGACTCCCTTGCAAAGATTGCTTGAAATTCTAAGCAAAAGATATTGCTTTGAAAAGTCTTCTAGGTTGACATTATTGGCCGCCAAATACTACGTGTTATGCCTTTTCCAAAAAGGCCATAGATACGTCCCACGTGGACAAAACCCACGTATGCGAATCAGGTGGCAAAATCTTACGGCCAGACCTCGTGGACAAACCTATGTTGTGATCGAACCCATGCTATAGCCAAACTTTTGAGGCTGAACCCCTTAATTTCTTCATCTCCACACTCAGATTATCGGAAACAAGTTCTTGAGTTGGTTTCATTTTGGAACTTGAAAATGGAAGAAATTTGAAATAGAAACTTATTTGGTACGATTAAAAAGTCAATTAAAATCAATTTTTTACCGTTATTTCACTATTACATCCGTCATTTTTGAATTATTCTCTCAACCCACTTTATCTCTAACGATCAAAAAATCAATTATCAAAATCTCTATCAAACAAGCACTAATTGGGTTTGATTTCAGAGAGAGAAATTGTTTTTTTTTTTTAATTTCATTTCCCTATTTTAATGACAGTGAAATTGGTATGACTAATTGTTTGACTTCAACCAAAGACGGGGGGGGGGGGGGGGGGGGGTTCATGATAGGAGGTTAAAATCACATGAATGAGGTCATGTGTCTTCTTATCCGACTGTTTTTACTCACTCTCTTAAATTATAAAAGCTCACAGTGAATGCCATTGAAAGATAATGCGAGTTTAGACTTTGATACTATAACTTTGCTCTCCCCATTTTTCATTTTACTCCCAATATCGATCCCATTTTTACATTGGAGGCTTACATTTAAAGTCTTCCCACACTCATATTTCTTCTTCCCAAACTGATTTGACCGTCGGAATACATGCTGTCGACTCCACCCCACTGTTGAAAGCTATGTGTAACTAACGGTTTGTCCTATCGTGCAGGAACACGGTTTGTTTACACGTGAAAGGTTTTGGAATCTATTGGTCACTTTCGAGGTATATTTTTGAGGTCAACACTATGTTCATTTGTTGAACTCTTTTCTACAAGAAGGCATTACACAAATGAAGAATCAAGAAACAAAAACAATACATAACAAAAGATTAGAACAAAAATACCCTATTTAGTAGAGGGGTTGGTGCAGTTAAAGAAAGTACGTCCTCTCTCATTCTTTGGCTTTTTGGATAAGAAAAGCCCCCATTTTTATTTCTTGCTAATACCATTCTTAATTCTTCATATACCCTTCTTCAAACTTTCCAAGAGCTCGGGTCAAATTGCTATTTTCTCCATGGAGGACTCAAACTCAAAGCCATGGATTCCTTCCACAGCAAATTGTTGCTCTGTGGAAGATCATGCGATTTTTAGAAACTTTAGCTGTTTAGCAGGTGCAGGCCATCTAGGTCTGATTTTTCCATTTCCAAGAATGTTGCATCATTACCTTCATTTCGAAGGTTGTCATTTTCCGACCCTAGTACAAGGTTTTATTCTACAAGGATTAATGAAGATCTTCAACAGTCTTTTGGACAGGATTTGTATGAGTTTCAACTTAGCGAATTACGGGGTCTTACTTAGAATTTTTCGAGCAATTTATTGTTAAGTGAAGGGGGTTTGGGAATTGGGACTGTGCATAAAGGGTATGTTGATGATAGTTTAAGGTCAGGATTGAAGGCTCAAGTTATGGCCGTTAAGTTTCTTGATATTGAAGGGCTTCAAGGGCACCGTGAATGGCTTGTAAGAGTTGCTTCACATTTTCTTTTAAATTTTTGTCTAGGTCTTGGAGTGATTTAATTTGGGTCAGTTTCAACTCAAATCTGAAATCAAAACCAAATTAATCAGTTTGGGCGAATTTCAACTCAAACCAACTTACTCTAGCTTTTAAATCAAACCAAATCAAAACTAAATCAGTTTGGTTTGGATCGATTCGTTTAGTCGGTTTGGACTTTTCGTCCAAATTGATTTTTTTTAAAAATTGTCCGAATTTTGAGCTCATTTAGATTACAAGAACTAAAATAATCAAATAATTTTATATTACAAAAATTATTAACTAACAAATAAAATCATATTAATAAGGACAGATTAATAGAGAATTTAAGAATTTTGTTGTTTTTTATATATTATGTAGTCTGACTGCCTGAATAGGGAAAAATGTTAAGTATAATATAATGAACTTGTGAAAGAAAATTCTCAGTGCTATTATTTACTGATAACATCATAGATTGAAGGAAATCGAAATATAGTTATGAGATTATGGCTTATTTTTTATTTTTATTTTTCTTAAATTAAAAAAATAAAGGGTAAACATATAAGTAGGTTGGGTTGGTTCGGTTAACCAACGGTTTGAGATTTCCAACCATGACTAAACCGGCCTACTATGATTTTGTTTAAAAGAAAATCAAACCAAATCAATTACCCGTGTCAAACTGACTCGAGTCGTTCCGTTGGATTGGTTTGGTTGAATTTTTGATTTTTTTGCCCAAGCCTATTTGTGTCTATCACGGCGTCGTTGGTTGATTATTTTCATACGATTTAGAGCACAATTGACCTATTCGAAAGTAGTTTTCCTTTTTTCATTTTTTCCCCTCTAAGAGTACGTAAATACATATTGTTAAAAGAAGTTGGCTATTAAGTATGACCAAACTTGCTTTATTTGTAACGTTTCATCTTAAGATATGGCCATGAGAGGATTAATCTTGAAGTACTTTGGATACATAATTAGTTTTACATCTTTCTCACATAGTATAAAGTATATATGTAATGATTTGACTAACTAGGGATACATTTGTTACATCAAGCTACATATATATAAGCAAATTACCTCGATCCCTACCTTTCAAGTTTCAATTTCACAAATCAAGTGTTTATTCTCATTCAGAAGTCAAAGTATACACACTTCACCCCATCAGCTTCAAAAAGAATCAAGATATGCATCCCACCCACTTCACCTGTTGATCCAAAACAAAGCACCAATGTGTAGAAGAAAGGCATGGGATGGAGGTGGTGGTGGAGTGTGATGGAAGAAGGGGTGGAGGAGAGTGGCGGAGCAGGACGACTTCTTCTACAGTTTGTCTACAGGAGTGTGAAGGAGGTGGTGATTGAGAGTGGCGGAGAAGGGTGTCTGCTTTTGCGATTTGCCTGGAGTGTGATGGAAGTCATGATGAGGAGAACAGCGGGAGAAGCGGTGGTTTGCAACTAGTCCAAAGATTAGGAGCAAATAATTATCATACTTGTCACAATATTATTATAATTTTGTGGAATTTGGAAGTGTAGATTGAGCCATGTTAGTAATGCAGCTGGAGGTGTAAAACGTATTGTGTTGTGTACAGTCGTGTTAGCATGAATTGATTTTAAGACCATATCTACATGACCCTTTTTTATTGCGTCGGGCCTGAAATTTTTTGGGTCCAACTTTGGGACGATGAGGCTAAGCTATAAACATGAAGTCAAATGATACTCCATAATAGGAGTTGTTATCAGAGGTAGAACTAAGATTTACATCTAATGTGAGCCTAATTTAACTACAGAGAAATTTTCAAACACAAAATACAATATATCAAAAATTAAAAAGTCATATAATTCTTTTACCCCCAAATTTCAATGGAATCAAGGACGTCCTATTGGCACCACCTAGCTCCGCTGCTGGTTATTATGGGCAAAAGGCCATGCGGAGCCAACAGCTTTCTCAGAAGGGGACGCTATTGTTATATAAAGGTTTATCCATACAAACTTACACGAAACATGAGAATATGTATTATATATATATACAAGCGCGAATCCAGGAGTTTGAGTAAGCATGGGCGGTCGTTGACCATCTACCACCGGTCGCAATAAAATATTAAGAATTCGTTTGATACCCTTTTTTTTAATAAAAAATACATTTTGGAACAGTGATTTTAAAGAGAAAGTGTGGCTAAAAATAAAGAAAAGTTTTGAATTTGCGTATAATATTATTTTATTAAAAAATGTGAATGAAAAGAAGAGAGAAAAAATGTATTTTAAAAAAAAAGGGAATTGAATAAGACCTAAAATTTAAATATAACAATTATTTTGTTCAAATTGAACATATATAATTTTGTTATAAGAATAAATAGGACTCGTCAAATGACATTGTTGCTAAATTTTGTATAATTTAGAGGAAGAGTGCGGATTCTAATATTTACAATTATACTTGCCTCGGTTAAAGTGTAATAAATATTGTTTGGTAAACAAAATAACATGGATCAAGAATTACCATAATGGTTAGGTTTGCATCTTTCTTTGCAAAACTTTACAGGTTCGATTCCCTTGTTCCCATCCTAACAAAAATTTTGGTAAAAATTGTATCATAAGAATAATGCACAAAAATCCCTCGGTAAGGGATTCGAACCCTAAACGTCAAATATAAATATGTGATCGTTGACCAGCTGCGCTACAAGGAGAAAAATATGACTTACCAATAATATAAGGTAAAGCTTTAAAAAAAAAAAAATTATTCCCTTGGAGGATCCAGCACGTGCGGCTGCGGGTGCTGGATCCGCGCCTGTTATATATGGTAGAATTAAAAACAACATTGCCTTAAAATCAATTACTTACACCACAAAATTCTTAAAACCTGCCTAAACAATTAATGGCAATTTTCATTGGTCAGAATTGTACATTGAAGTGCTTGCGTCAACTTTGGATAACAATAATGGTTTGACTTTTTTAGAATTTTAAAAAGTAATGAGTCAATCTTAATCAAGCCTCGACGCTTTACTTAAATATTGGAATTTCACCTAAATAATAAAGCCAAAATTTTGACCATATGAATTTTCTTTATCTACTCAATTGTCTCAAAGTATGTAAAAGATCTCCATTTTAAATACAAGACACATAAAAAATAAAAAATAAAAAAGTGGTATACCGTCCTTGTTGCCCCCAGTTTTTTTAAAATTCATTTTTTTTTTCAAAGTCAATTTTCAATCACATATGTCATGATACCCACAATTTTTATCAACTTTTTAATCATAAATTTTATTTAATTTTTATCAGCTATGACTAAAAATATGATTCATTACTAAATTAAACAGGACTAAATATAATTTTTGTGTTTTATGAGCAAGTCAAATCATGTGGGGGCTGCACTTTTTCACATAAGATGCAAAAAATACGCACTCAAAGCCAATTTTCCTGCCTAAACACTTTGCTTAAATGTGTGCCTAACTTCCCCACGAAAAAAGCCTTCCACTTCCCTTAACTTTTCAACTATGATTTTTCCTTTTTGTTTTTCATCAAATGGAAATAAACTCCAAAAACAACCAATCTGCACACCATTTCACCTCAAAAATCCAAGAAATTATGGCTATGAACAACAAGCCCAAGAAACCATTATTCAACCTTAAATCCAACCTTGCCGTTACCCTATTCTTCATTGTCGTGTTCACAATTCCAGCTCTACTCCTCCTTCATACCCCATCAACTTCGATTTGTACGACGTTTTCGTCTAACAATAAGGCATGGTCGGGAGATCTTCGGGATGCAGAATTCGCGTGGAATCATCTTAAATTCTTCGATGAAGAGCCTTCTTTAAGGAGTTTAAAAATCGCGGTGTTCTCTAGGAAATGGCCTATCAGCACCACCCCTGGTGGCATGGAACGCCACGCGCATACACTGCACACCGCTCTAGCGCAACGGGGACATCAAGTGCATGTCTTCACTTCACCCCCTCTTGAAGATACCAAATCTCAGGAAGAAATTCGTACTAAAAGAAGCCATGTCTCATCACCTATTATACACTGGCATGAGGGAGAACCAGGGAAATGGAGATACAACAAGGCATGGGAACAATTTCAAGAAGAGAACCAACGCGAACCTTTTGATGTCATTCATTCGGAAAGCGTTGCACTCCCATTCTGGTTGGCTCGAAATCTATCTAACCTCGTGGTTTCATGGCACGGGATTGCACTAGAGAGCGTGCAATCGAGTATCTACCAAGACTTGGCACGCCGGCCTAATGAGCCCGTGTCCCCTACATTCAACAACAACCTACAAGAAGTAATCCCGAAAGTCTTAAATGAAATTCGATTTTTCAGAAACTATGCACATCATGTGGCTATAAGTGATAGTTGTGGCGAAATGCTAAGGGATGTCTACCAAATCCCCCATCGACGTGTCCATGTGATCATCAATGGAGTCGATGAGGATGATTTTCGCGAAGATTTCAGATTAGGACAAGAATTTAGATCCAAAATTGGTATCCCACAAAATGCTAGTATAGTTCTAGGTGTTGCAGGAAGACTAGTTAAGGACAAAGGCCATTCCCTTTTACACGAGGCCTTTTCGGAACTCAAGCTAAAATACCCCAATGTCTACTTAATCGTGGCAGGTTCCGGTCCATGGAAACAAAGGTACAAAGATTTAGGACCTCAATCCATCGTTCTTGGATCAATGAGTCCATCCGAATTGCGTGCTTTTTACAATGCAATCAACATCTTTGTTAATCCGACGCTTAGGCCACAAGGGCTTGATCTTACACTTATGGAGGCTATGATGAGTGGAAAACCAGTTATGGCATCAAGATTTCCTAGTATTAAAGGGACAATTGTGGTTAAGGATGAGTTTGGTTTCATGTTTTCGCCTAATGTCGAATCATTGTCACAGGCATTGGAACTGGTTGTGTCTGAAGGCTCAAATAGGCTATTGCAGAGAGGAAAAGCATGTAAAGGATATGCAGCTTCCATGTTTACAGCAAGAAAGATGGCTTTGGCTTATGAAAGATTGTTCCTTTGTATCAAGAATGAAACATTTTGTATGTATCCACAAGAAGTTTGAGATTTTTGTTTGATCTTTTTCTATGTAGAATTTGTTATTCGTCGGATTATTTTGCAATAAATTTGCATCGATTACAAGATTGACGTTCTTTTTCTTCTCTAAATGGTAATAAACATACTAGAACAGTATGTAACCACTAAATTGAACACCGTCTTTCTTTTTATTATTAGTGCTTGCTATATAAAACTTTGTTAAAATTATGTTAATTAAACTTCAATTTTAACCACATGTTTTGTGGGATGTGCAATTTTTATTAAATTTTTAAGTATAAATTTTATCAATTTCTATCAAAATCTGTTAAATTTTTTTTATCAAAAATTTGTCAAAGAACCCCTAAATATCCTTTCTTAAGTAGATGACGTTTTTGCGTGTAAAACTATAAAAATGCTATCTGAGTTGGTCCAACTTTCATCTCTGTGCCAGATTTCGTGCTATGACCTATGGGGCATATTTCACATGCCTCATGCATAGGCTATTGCTTAATAAACGTGCCAACTACACATGCTATGCCCACCCCACCCCAACCTTCAACTCCACGCCCAACCAGTGCAATGCACTACATTTAACAAAAAATAATTATCCCAATAAACATGAAATGTGTTGATGTCGAAATTATTTCATGCGTCCTCTATAAGCATAACATCAATAAATAATAAAAGTTTGACAAATAAGACTAGTTGGTAAGTTCGATCATCAAAAGTAAGAATGGTTGCACTTACACCTAGGGCTATAAATGTATAGAATATGGGAAGATCCTTGTGTCCTCTATAGGCGTAACATCAATAAATACTAGAAGTTTGACAAATAAGACTACTTAGTAAGTTCGATCACTAAAAGTAAGAGTGGTGGCACTTACACAAATATTTGATTGTTAAATCCAAATCCGAAAATAAAGAAAATTAGGAAAAATAAAATCAATGTTGAAATTAATTTATTTTTTTCCCAATTTTTCCAATTCTTAAACAGGTTTAATAATTATAAATTTTTCAACCTTTTTTAACTTTTAGTCAAGATTTTCGCGAAGATTTCAGATTAGGACAAGAATTTAGATCCAAAATTGGTATCCCACAAAATGCTAGTATAGTTCTAGGTGTTGCAGGAAGACTAGTTAAGGACAAAGGCCATTCCCTTTTACACGAGGCCTTTTCGGAGCACAAGCTAAAATACCCCAATGTCTACTTAATCGTCGCAGGTTCCGGTCCATGGCAACAAAGGTACAAAGATTTAGGACCTCAATCCATCGTTCTTGGATCAATGAGTCCATCCGAATTGCGTGCTTTCTACAATGCAATCGACATTTTTGTTAATCCGACGCTTAGGCCACAAGGGCTTGATCTTACACTTATGGAGGCTATGATGAGTGGAAAACCAGTTATGGCATCAAGATTTCCTAGTATTAAAGGGACAATTGTGGTTAAGGATGAGTTTGGTTTCATGTTTTCGCCTAATGTCGAATCATTGTCACAGGCATTGGAACTGGTTGTGTCTGAAGGCTCAAATAGGCTATTGCAGAGAGGAAAAGCATGTAAAGAATATGCAGCTTCCATGTTTACAGCAAGAAAGATGGCTTTGGCTTATGAAAGATTGTTCCTTTGTATCAAGAATGAAACATTTTGTATGTATCCACAAGAAGTTTGAGATTTTTGTTTGATCTTTTTCTATGTAGAATTTGTTATTCGTCGGATTATTTTGCAATAAATTTGCATCGATTACAAGATTGACGTTCTTTTTCTTCTCTAAATGGTAATAAACATACTAGAACAGTATGTAACCACTAAATTGAACACCGTCTTTCTTTTTATTATTAGTGCTTGCTATATAAAACTTTGTTAAAATTATGTTAATTAAACTTCAATTTTAACCACATGTTTTGTGGGATGTGCAATTTTTATTAAATTTTTAAGTATAAATTTTATCAATTTCTATCAAAATCTGTTAAATTTTTTTTATCAAAAATTTGTCAAAGAACCCCTAAATATCCTTTCTTAAGTAGATGACGTTTTTGCGTGTAAAACTATAAAAATGCTATCTGAGTTGGTCCAACTTTCATCTCTGTGCCAGATTTCGTGCTATGACCTATGGGGCATATTTCACATGCCTCATGCATAGGCTATTGCTTAATAAACGTGCCAACTACACATGCTATGCCCACCCCACCCCAACCTTCAACTCCACGCCCAACCAGTGCAATGCACTACATTTAACAAAAAATAATTATCCCAATAAACATGAAATGTGTTGATGTCGAAATTATTTCATGCGTCCTCTATAAGCATAACATCAATAAATAATAAAAGTTTGACAAATAAGACTAGTTGGTAAGTTCGATCATCAAAAGTAAGAATGGTTGCACTTACACCTAGGGCTATAAATGTATAGAATATGGGAAGATCCTTGTGTCCTCTATAGGCGTAACATCAATAAATACTAGAAGTTTGACAAATAAGACTACTTAGTAAGTTCGATCACTAAAAGTAAGAGTGGTGGCACTTACACAAATATTTGATTGTTAAATCCAAATCCGAAAATAAAGAAAATTAGGAAAAATAAAATCAATGTTGAAATTAATTTATTTTTTTCCCAATTTTTCCAATTCTTAAACAGGTTTAATAATTATAAATTTTTCAACCTTTTTTAACTTTTAGTCAATTGGATTAAAAGGCACAAAAAGTTGCTTACCCATTTATTGACTCACTTATTTATAGAGGACATCTCCAAACATTTTGTTATAAACTTTCGACATTGGACGAGAATTCTTTTTGTTTGGCTGTAGTACATTGTACCTTTGATTTTGCTATAGTATATTATGCATTTAGTTTGACGGTCGTGTATTTTACAATTATATAAGTAGTTATTTATATTTTATTAAATTAATAGTTTTTCCTACTTTTTACCACTTAATAAAAATTTAGAACTCTCCAAATTATTCAATTAGCACTTTTATACTATATTTTTTTTTCGAATATATTTATTTTGATAAGCTCTTAAAATTGGATCTGGTACTATAATTTTTTGTATGTATTATTAAATAATTTTTAGATTGATTAAAATTTTGAAATAATATTAAAATAAGAAAATACATTTCATGGTTTTTGAAGCCTAGGCTTCATTTAGACTTGCCTAGCATGAAACATTTACACCTCGTCTCTCATTACGTTTTTTAGAACAATGTGTACTCATGGATTGACTTTCTTATTATTATTATTATTATTATTATTATTATTATTATTATTATTATTATTATTATTATTATTTTATTTATTTATTTATTATTATTTTTTTATATTTTGAGTTTTAATGACTTTTTATTCTAAATTTCTTTATTTTCTCATTTATTTATTTTAGTGGAAAATAATAAGCCACAAAAGCATTTAACTGCCTCAACTATTTATGACAAATCGGATCGAGTTGTTATTGGATCAGATTAACTAATATCTATATTTGATCCATTTAGTTAACGAATTATCAAATTTAGATCTTGATCATATTATCGGATTAAGACTCTAAATCTATCTCTTATTAATTTAGTCGGATTCGAATCAAAATCCAATCCATTGATAACTCTACTTAACCATTCGAGGTGAAGAAAGTGTGGATAATAAAAAAACTAATGCACAACTAAATGTAATTGCTAAGGATTCATGTAATCGACTCCAAATTGATTAAGAACAAGACTTAGTTCATTTGAAATCTTGATCTACCCGCAATTTTCCTGAGAATCGCTATTCCAACAAAAATTAATACTACTAGAAGGAAAATATTTGCCGGAAAACCATAAAATTACCTAATATTTTCATTAGGGAAGAATTTCAATCATTTTGTGATCACATTTAAGATATTATCATTAGTACAATATTGTTGATCTTTTCTTTTGTTCAAACCTGTCATAAGCAAGCCTGGTTCTTAAGAATAGCAGCAAACTTGAGGCTAATCCCAGGATAGAAATGCATCCCCAGAATACAAAAGTCAAGCCATAGCATTTTCTTCCCATGCACACCATTGAATCACCCATTAGGCCTAAACCAAACTCGGCATGGGAATCGTAAACAACAGCAGATAGAACACCGTAGACAAGTGATCCGATGGGGATATTTGTGATGAGAATGTTGTGGTTGACACCCACACTATTGGGGCCGAAAAGCTCAGATGTTACTGAAACCGCAGCAGCAAATATAAATCCCGAGGTTAGTCCTACTAGGGCGGTGCCAACATGAACTGCAGCCTCCCCACTATTCACAGCAAGCAAGAAATAGGCCACTGGCATTGGCAGAAGGGCTATGGCTAGCCATCCGGTGCGCGCAAAGTATAGCTTCCTGCAGATGTACCTCATCAATTTTATGGGTACTTTCGAGAGCAATTCAGTTGATCTATTTTCTAAAGAATGGGATTCGGGACTTATAAACAATTTAGTTTCCTGGTTAGAGGATATTCTCATATTCTTTTGTATATAATTTGTGACAGGAAGACACATTTTGGTCAAATGCCTAGCGAGCAACTCTTATGTTCCTTTCATCATAGTATTTTTGAACAAATTCCTAGATAACAAGCCTAAAGGTTAGGGTAAATACAGCCATAGTAACTAGGATGGATATGTAGTATCCGAAAACTAGCAATTACCCTGGAAATTTAAGGTCAATATGAAATATAGTTTTAGTCCGTTCACTTACGTTCGAATGAAGTCTGGTGCAACTGAAAGCAAGCGCCCGAAGAAAGAGAATGAAGAATACGTTGTAATTAGCCTTGAAGTCATTGAATAATAGCCAAGTGATTGAGCTATCTGCCCGAGATTATTACTGTACACTAGCCCAATTGTGCCTCCACAGAGATAAGCAAGATAGTATAGCCAAAAATCAACCCTACGAAGGAGGATTGGCGCCTTATGATCTTCCCCGAGCACCATTAGACAATCCTTCTTCATTATAGTCTCACAGGAACACCCTTCACTAGTTCCCGTGTTTTGTCTAGATACTATACGAACTGTACTATCGTCTACATTATTCTCTTGACTCAGGAGCTCTTTATGTAATTCAAGATCATCGGCATCAACAAGGATAAAACCCGAGCTTGGAAGTTGGAAGCTCGAGTAAATTGTGCGATGGAACCAATCTCAAGCATAGGTAACACCGGGGATACCAAAAGGGAGAACAAGTAGAAAAATGGCACCGGCAAAGAGGAAACGACCTGTTGCTCCATTTAAAGAATGGAGGAAGAGAAGGTAGAATCCCGTCACAACAGCCCACAAATTTAAAGCGATGAATATAAATTGATCGCGTTTAACAGCATCAGACGAAAGAACATCCACCGGGGGTTGCAAAAGGATCGGGAAAAGGGCTCCTACAGATGTCAAGAGCGGAATCAAAGCGTTGAGAAGAAGATACAATGTGGTTGATGAAGGGTTAAGTGATTTTGCAGCAAGGTTGTAAAAGGCAGCGCTCAAGCCATTGAAATTGACTGTGAGAGAAAGAGCAAGTGGTTGATTACTTGGGAAATTCTTTATGCAGAGAATAAAACAAACTGTATTGAACCAGCAGATGCTGCAACCAGCCAACAAACAAAGTAAAAATACCTGCAATATTGCATTTTAAACATAAGTTCAAGTTACATATTTTATCTTTATGAATTGCAACAAGTTTATTTGGAACAATATTACACGTTATATTGAAGAAATTTATCAAAAAGAAGAGTAGGGAGGGCAGATGCAACTAGGGTGTCAATTTAGCTCATCGGCTCGAACCGCCTGTGACTCGTCTAGGAAAAAGCCTGACCAGCCTGAGGTCAAGCCCGAGTCGGCCCCTGTTACGGGCCATTTTCGGCCCATAATGAGCCGAAAATGTGGGTCGAGCCTAGATTTTTAAGCTGAGCAATGCTCGACTCGACTCTAGCCCAAAAAAAGCCCACACCATTTTACTCCAATCGAATCCAAACTTGGTTTCAACTCGTTGACATCCCTAAATGGGACTAAGCACCCAATCGAGTTGTACTACGACAGACACATATGTTAGACCTAGATAAGATTGAAAGTAAATGAAGAACCCAAATACATGCACGAGCTAATTATCTATTTTAAGGTAGTGCATATGTTATTGATTATCAATACAAAATATTTATATAGCCTTCAGTAGACTAAACGACAAGTGGTCCAATCCAAAATATTTATAGCCCCTATTTGTCGGGATTAAAATTAGATTTTTGGTTGATTTTGATATAAGTTGATAAAATGTATGATTGAAAAGTTGTATAACCCATAAAATACGTGGTTAAAATAAAATGTTGACTTTGATTTATATTAACATCTAGATTTTAATTTATACCAAATAGGGACATAATATCATCAATATATCTAAAAATTGCGCATCGTTAATTGGACAAGATACACAATGAATGATAAATTTCATGAACTTTGAGAACATAATCCTAAAATCAAGCATGATATGTATCACTTTAATTTTACCAAAATAAACAAAAATCTTGATTACTTAAATCAATAATAAACTTATTGATTGACACATTTTGTAGGTAAAAGAGTATCTTGATTTACGACTATAAGAATACTATTCGAGAATGCAGCTACAATGTCTGTGTCAATTATATTAGACAAAACAAATAAGTAAATTCTTTCCACTTTAGTGCTTTTTTATGGACATTTAAGTTCTAATAAAACACTCAATTAACAATATCAATATTACTCTAGAAAACAACTACGATCAGAATATTATAAGGATAAATATAAAACACCCACAAACTTTAGTTACATGCATAATGAAAACCTAATTTTCTTGACCCCATTTTGTTGAATGTCGAAAAATGAATTTTATATATATATATATTGGTCAGCCGTGTTAGGTGGTCCCGTTGGGTGGTCCCGTTTGTTGGCTTGGTAAGAACCAATCTATCCTATTTTACTGTTTTTATTGTGTAATTTTATTTTGATTTCATTTATTCAATTATGTCATCGGTTTCAAATTGGCTAAGGAGATCTAGGTCTAGAAATAGATCACAAAATCAAAATGAAAATAATTCAAATGTTTTTCAAAGTGAAGAAGAAGTTGATAATGCATCAAATTCATCTGCATCTGCATCAAATGATTCCAACTCAAATGAATTTCAAATTGCTAAGATTGAACAACAACTTCAAAATTGGACTATTCCAAAGATAGACAAACATTCTATTTATGAAATAGGAAAATTTGATTTTACTCAAAATTATGTTATCAAAACTTTTGAACAAACTATTTCAATTAATAATTCAAATGCATTCATTAATTTATTTTCAAAAGAATCAATCGAATCACATAGAAAAAGGTTTAAATATCTTCATGTTGGTTTAGTTCAAATTGCTGTTAAACCATTGTTTAGACTTGGTTTAGACATTCCAATACTTATTACTCTTAGAGATAAGAGACATCTCAACTTCAAAAACTCTCTACTTTCACTTCTTGAATCAAATCTTGAAAGTGGTCCAGTTTTTTCAAATTGTTATCCAAATTTTTCAATAAAATTATCAGATGGAGCAGTTCTAAATGCTCTAAATCTTCATATTCAAACTAGAAATCTTGAGTTTGATAGTCGATCAAATGCTTTTGCTGTAATATACAGGATATATTACAAACTCATGAACACTCAACTCAATATTGGTGCTCTTAGATCTTCTCCAAAAGAAGAAAGTCTTTTGGTTGAAGTCAATCCTTTTCATTCAAGTGTCGAAATTCCTAAAAGAATTCCTTGGAATCTTCAATCCAGAAATTTAGAATGGAATTTTGATAATATTCAAGCTCCAATTCCAGCTCAAACAAATTCAACTCCAAATGAGATTTTAACTTTTTCTGATGGAAAAGCTAAGGTCATTTTTCAAGGATCTTCATCTAGAATTCCTAGATCTAACTCTTCTAGATCATATAAATCTGAAGAAAGAATTAAGAATTCTTTTCAACCTTCAAGAAACTCTACCTCAACATCTTTTAAAGGAGTAGATTTTACTCCTAATATTCCAAATCCTTTCTATCAACCTAAAGAAAAAGAAGAAGACACTGAGCAACCAGGGTCTCCTACTCTTTCTGATATGGTTCCTCCTTCAAATTCTGATTTTGATCATCAATGTAATGTAATCTCTTCTGAAATTGATAGAAGAAAAGAATTTAAAAATGATCAAGATATTCAAATAAAAAATTTTCGAAAAATTTTTAGACATCAATTTTCTTCAAAAGAAAAAGAACAATTTTGGGAAGATTATTTTAAATCTTCTATAGAATTAAGTTTTTATGATTGGATTCAAATCAAAGTTTTTGGAAAACAACCAAAAAAACCTCAAATTTTTACTACAAAAAAATACTTCAAAATCATGGAAAACTCCTGACGGAAATACTTTCCAATCTATTCATCCTCCTTTACAAGACATTTCATATACCCATGGTAAAACTGAAATTCTTGCATCTCCACTCAAAAGAGTTTCAAATTCTAAAGAACGACTTGATGAATCTCAAGTTGTTGCTAAGGATATCAAAAATATTCAAGCTCAGAACAACTTTACAAATATTGTTCTTCAATCTGTTTGTTCTCAACTTAATCTTATTGAATCAAACTCTGAATCTGAAACTTCTACTGTTCCAAAAGATTCTTTTAAAGAATATCGAGACAGTAAAAGTAAAGACAAAAACATTTCAAAACCTTCTTCATCATCTCCGATTTTCAAAAATGATGATATCCTTCCTACTTTTGGAAAATCTACACAATCTCTTTCAACAGAAAATGAAGTTCTTTCTAAACTTGTTAATCAATTAAAAAATTTTCATGTTTCAAAAAATATTAATACTATCGATTTTGATGAAATTGAAAATCAATTTACTGATGAAAAATTTAATCAGATTAACAAACTTAGAAAATCTGATTATCAAAATATTCCAAAATTTTATCCTCGTCCTTCATTTCCAGATCAACTTTTTGAAGAAAAGTTGCCTCCTCAAAGATCATATGATGGTTCTTCCGGTGTGGAATGGAACATAGATGGTCTTACTGAACATCAAATTATCAATCTTTTGGGACAAATGACCATTTGTTACAAAACCTTTTTAGCAAAAGGAGCCACAAGGCTTCAAGCTACTAATAATATTGTTCTTGGATTCACTGGACAGCTTGGTCAATGGTGGGAAAATTATCTCTCATCTACTTCAAAAAACATTATTTTCCCTGCTGTCAAACGTGATGAAAATAATAATATTATTAAAAATGAACAAGGAGAAGATATTAATGATAGTTATTCCGTTCTTGGATTAGCCATTATCAAACATTTTATTGGTACTCCAGAAAATTATATTCAATTTCAAAATGATATTCTTATGAATTTAAGATGTCCAAAACTTCAAGATTTTCGATGGTATAAAGATATGTTTTTAACACGTATCATGCAAAGAGAAGACTGTCAACAATCTTTTTGGAAAGAAAAATTCATTTCAGGACTTCCAAAACTTTTTGCTGAGAAAGTGAAAAATTCAATTTTAGAAGAAAACAATGATCTTATTCATCTTACTTATGGTGAAATTATCAATTTCATTAATAAGGAAGCTCTCAATTTATGTAATGATTTAAAACTTAAATCTAAATTGAAAGCAGAAAAGGCTCAAACTCAAAATGAGTTAGGATCTTTCTGTGAACAATATGGATTTGAGAAAATCTTACCGCCTTCTTCAAGATCAAGAAAAATCCTTCATAAGAAAAAATTCTCAAAAAGAAAATACTTTCCTGAAGAAAATTTTCATAAAAAGAAATTTTCAAAAAGAAAACAATTTTCTAAACAAAAATTTTCAAGAAATTTTCAAAAGAAAAATCCAAAAGTTACATGTTGGAAATGTAACAAAACTGGTCATTATTCCAATAGATGTCCTCTCAAAGAAAAAATCAGTACTCTTCAAATTGACGAAGATACTAAAACTCAACTCCTCAATCTTATTCAGTCTAGTTCTGATAATGAGTCTAACTCTGAATTAGAAAAAGTTTTTATCAATCAAGAAGATTCTGATTATGAATCTACTCAAA